>NW_004444060.1:5414501-5442001 GCF_000243295.1 Trichechus manatus latirostris | reverse complement strand
AAATGTTAAGGGATAATGGGCAACTCAGCTCACTGCAAATCAAACGGCTTCAGGATCCATCATTAACCTAAGTGAGCCTTCGCTTTATTGAAGTAGCCCTCTAAGTGAATAGGTCACACCCTGTTTAAAAGCTCAGAGATTTGCTAATGTTCCAAAGATTTAGAGTCTATTAGATTGCATGGCCTGAGCATGTACAAGATTGTAGGCACTTTGGATCGCTAGCATGCTTTGTAAAATATAAATATTTTACAGAATATTCTTTGAAACTTATTTCAACAGAGCACACTGAATTGTGACATTATCCTGCATAAATGTGCATGTGTGTCAGGCTGAAAGAAAAAGAAAGGACTCTGTAGAGAGATACTCCACAAAAGGAAATGTGTTTCCACTCTAAGCTGACTTTCAAAATGCAATTAACTCTATTAGAGAGATTGGAATTTCGAATGCTGTTCAAATTAACGGAGAGCAGTTAGAAGCAGCAGCAATTCAAGAAGAATTAGCAATGCCCTTCTGAACAATGCTACTGAATTAAACCTAGGAGGGTTTTAAGGTTAAGCCATTTAATTGCTACTTTAGGAGCTCTGGACTTTGCTTTGACACCAGTCCAGGTATTAATACAGATTCTCCTCTGTGCTCTTCAGATAACGAAACAGAATCTCAGAGCCAATTAAGACAAACCTTTAAGGGCCTTCTTCCGCCTTTTTAGTGTATCCTGGGAGTTTTATATTAATTGTAGACACCATGTGGAATTGGGTACATTATACCCGGTAAGATAATATTGAATCTTTAGTTGAAAAGATAACCAGTAGTTGTCCAAATTATTCTGTGCTAAACATTAAAATTCTTTTAAGCTAAGACTCAAATTATGTTTTTTTTACTTAAATTCCCCTAATCATTTTAATAGAACAGTTTCTGTACTGAATACTTATACAAATGACATGACTAGTTAATGATTATTACACTTACAGGCCAAGTTATATTATTGTACAAAGTCTTATAATTTAAAAGTACAACCCACTCTCCTCCCTAAAGAGAACCACTCTTAATATTCATGTAAATCATTCTAACTACTTTTCTATGCATGTATACTTTGCAGGTGAATTTATGTGCCCAGATTCATTCATCAATTCATTTATCCATTCAACAAATAAATTCTTATTGATAGCTCAAATGTGCCTCATGGGGCTAGCATTTTATTTTGGAAGACAGACAAAATTACACAATACCTTGTAAGCTGTGACAGGTACTATAAAGAAGATTAAAGATGGATAAAGGTAACGAGAATGTCTGGAGGGGGAGGTGCTATTCATAGACAGTGGTCAGAGAATGTTGCGCTGAAGAAATGATATTTAAACCAAGATGTAAATGAAGCAAAGAGGAAAGTTGGGTGAGAGCAAAGGCCCTGTGACAGGAATGAACTTAACTAGGGAGATTTGATGGAGAAGAAAATGGAGGGCCTGGGCCATATAGGAATTTTTAAGCCATGGAAAGTACTTTTCCAGTGATACTGGAGAATTTAAAGCAGGTAAGTGACATGAGAATAAGTGTGTGTGTGAGTGTGTGTGTGTGTATGCACATAACATGTAACTCTGCTGTGCAGACAATTGGGGTGGTGTAGAAACAAAAAGACTAGTTTAGACACTACTACATAATCTATGTGTGATCTGAGACAATGGTGATTTGGGCAAAGGTATCCATGACAGAGGAGATGAGAAGTTGTTAGATTAAAAATGTTATTTGAACAACGAAGCCAGTAGACTCAATACTCAATTGAGTTTGGGGGAAGTGGTGAAGCAAGGCCTCAGAAGTCATCCTAAATGCTTGAGAAATAGGGTGAATAATAATGTCATTTAATGAGATGAAGAAGACTAAGGAAATAGTATATTTAGATTATGATAAGGAGGGGCAGAAATCAAAAGTTTAGTTTTGAAGAAGTTATGTTTGAGATGACTATTAGTTGTCCCAGTGGAAACGTGCAGATTACCCAACAGGGAAGGTAAGCACAGTGCTTACCTTGCTTACCAGACCATCTACAGTGAACAATTTCACATTTTTCACTACATCAAAGATTCTCTTTCTAGGTATGGCTGGCATCTGTTTCTCTCCCAATCCCACAGCACCTTTCTACAGAATGAAACTGTCTTTTCAAATTTACAGTCCCTAACAGGGATGGATTACCTGACGGGCAAGGTAAGTACAGGGTTATTTGTGCTTACTTCCTAATCTGTAGTGAACAATTTCACATAGGTGATGCGATGAAACCATATAAAATTGTTCACTACAGATTAGGAAGTAAGCACAAGTAAGCCCGTGCTTACAAAACTCATGTGAAATTGTTCACTATAGATTAGGAAGTAAGCACAAGTAAACCTGTGCTTACCTTGTTTTTGGGTAATCCACCCCTGAGTGGAAATATTGATCAGGCATTTGGAGAATGGAATCTGATGCTCAGATGAAGATATAGATTTGGCAATTAGCATATAGATGGTATTTAAATCTATGATACTGGATGGAATTCTCTCTTCAGTGAGTCTCCAGATTGAGAGGTGAGTAGGGCTGGGATACCCTGATTTTCTATTTACAGGTCTGAAAAGAAGTCAGCAAAGGAGACCGGGCAGAAACAGTCAGTGAGAGAAGAAGGAACTCTGGAGATACTAAGAATCACGTGAACATGTTTTTGTAGAAAAGAATCCTAGTATTGGAAATGCTGAGTTTTGAATTTTGATGGATACTGCCAAGTGGCCCTCCATAAAGATTCCATATTTTACATTCACTTTATGAAATGAGCCTGTGCTTTTCTGATGTATTTGTGTGTTTTGAATATATCTGATATTATTATTTTAATTATACCTGTTTGACAATATCCCTGTCTGAAGTGTGTATTGACAGCTGGACCAGAACAGATCACATACCTTATATTCTCATTATATCTTTGTTCACCTCATTATCTAGTGTTATATACATCATTGTTGCTTTTGTTAGTGCTGTTGAGCCGATCTTCGACTCATAACAACCCAGTGTGACAGAGCAGAACTACCCCATAAGGGTTTCTAGGCTGTGAGCTTTACGGGAGGAGATCACCAGCTCTTTTTTCCTAGGGAGTCTCTGGGTTGGTTTGAACTACCAAACTTTCGGTTATCAGGCTAGCACTTAAAGGATCCCTGCAGGTGCAATGGTTATATACATCACAGGCATATACAAATTACTTGTTAAATAAAAGTATGATATATTGAGATTTGAATGTATTAGAGAATAAATAACTTTTTTAATATTGCTGATAGAATCTTATATTATTTTGGTTTAGTATATATAGGAACCTGTTGTGTGACTAATTACTTTAGACAACTCCAATTCTAATCCCAGACTTTCTCCTAAGTTAGACTCTCATGATGATGACCTATTTCTAGTATCCAGTTAAGCTCAAATACTGGAAACTGAATAATACAAGTTGATGCCTCACTGTGAGACACTCTCCTATTTCAGAACATTATCCTGGGCTTCCCATTCTTGCGTAGTTAATATATAACTTAAAACTTTGCCAAGAGCTTATTTTGCATTTCTCAGTCATTACATTATTGCTAGTAATTAGAGAAGAGTGGAGTTTCAGTTAAGTGTTCTTACCTTAAAACCTGCATGTAATCACATCTCTTGGAGTAATGGCAACCCTTCATGGAATACTGACTCACAAAGCCTTAGGAGGACATCTCATTTTAGATATCATGCTATCCAATCATTCCCACGTGCTTTTCTCAGAAATAACTTTAACTGCATCATACCATTTAGTGCTAATAATAGCACTCAGCATATTTTCTCATTGGCAGAATGGCATCTATTCATGTTAATTTCCTCTAGTTCTCAACATTTACCAAGCATTTAGATCTCTTTTAATTACAGTTAAAAGTATTGCTTTGGATAATTTAATTAGCATCACATTTTGGTTGACTGTTTCCTAACAATCCTGTTTGACATTCAAGATACTATTTTAATAGATATTTAAATATCACATAAAATTATTTTATTTTTGACTTTTGAATTCTCTATCACTTGAATTATTAACATTAATGACATCTTCCAATTGTATCTGCCACCAATCTCCTGGGTATTAAAAGTTCTCATCTCCTCTAAGCTTTGATCCATCATTTCTTTTTCCCTTTATGATCAACCTTTCTAATGATTTCCTTCTCAGCTATTCATATGTTCAAGTCTCTGTCAAAAATAACATAAAAAATTCTCCTGAGTCTGTATTCTATCTCTAGCTATCGCCTATTATTCCCTTTTCTTTACAGCTAAACTGTAGTAAAATTTCAAAACAATATAAAATTAATTCAGGCTTTAAGCTACCAATAACATTCATATCTATTTATTGAAAACATTCTTGCCAAAATAAGTAGAATTTCTTTTAGATATGCAGTGTGAGGAATTCTTCCAATCCCAGATGACAAGTAAGGTCCAGCATCTAACCAGTCCTGGCCACCACATGTTTACACCCAACCTAGTGGGCCAGCTCTGGTTGTAGCATGCCTCCACAAGTCTAGATTGCCATACTCAAGAAAGTTAAAAAGGAGGAAAACTTCACCATTAGTGTGTGCTTTCCATGGTGGAATATTGTACTAAAGCAAGAGAAGAAATGAAGGATCAAAAAGTGAAACAACTTACCCCAAACTACCCAACTAATTCTTCTCAAAAATTGGAATCAAACCATTGTCTGGTTTTCTCTGACTCCCAAGTTTTGATCTTTGCACATCGTCACGCAGACAATAAATCAGGAGTCTCATCTATGTCCAACAGGGAATACTTCATTTTTGAATATTATAACTTTGTTTTCCAGCACATAGGAAATAGAACTCATTAATTACTTAAGGTAAAATCAAGCATACTTGAAACTAACATTTTATTTTGTGGATAATTCTATATTCACCACCTATATCCTATTGTCTGACTATTTAGTACTTGGAACTAAGCATGCATCATTCACACATTTGAATACATAGATTTAGGGATTGCTATGTAAATTCTGTTATTTCTCTCATGATTACCTGTGCACAGATTGAGGCCTCAACTTCTCTCACAAGAATCTTCATACATTTATGCATGAGATATGCATATTTTAAAAAGAATTTTGTGGGAACAAGTTCCCCTGGGAATGATCTGCACGCGGACGCTCCCGGGCTCATTGCCAGATCTCCGGGATCCGGAGGGCATGTCTTGCACGCAAACATGCCGGTCCTTCCTGCAAACAGGAGGGAACACCGAGTCTCTGAGAACTTGCTGACCTTCGAGTCTTAAAAGATAAGATCGGATACTTGCTATAGTCTTGATGTGCTTTGAGAAAGAAAAACAACTTATAATGAGATGGCGTAAAGCCAATGCGAAACCCTTAAAAATAAACTCCTGCAGGACTTCGGGACTGCAGTCTTGTTTGTCCTTGTGTGTGTCTGTCTCTTTTGTTCATTTCGCCGCCCTAAACTGCAACAGAATTTTACACTGTTCACGTAACACATTTCTTATATGCCACATAGTACAAACTCATTTATAGAGCAATGCCTCAGATCTCCACAGAGTATGAAAGAAAACCAATGCAAAAATATAACTAAAACATAGTGAAGATATCTTATTCCTTAATAGCATGAGCTATGATATATAGAGTAATTCAAACTTGAATAAAGTAATTTCTCAAGAGTTAAAGGAAGCTTATTAGATGAAGTAATAATTAAATAAAATCATATTCTTAGACCAATTATCCAGCATCTCACAAGTAGAATAACGTGTGGAGTACACCTGTTAATTCAATTTTTCAATAGTCATAACTTTTTCTTACCCTTTTAAAAATGTTATTTACTCCATATTATTAATCATTTTATTATATGATGCTTAATGTATAACTTTGAGTTTAACCACTATTGCTATTCTACACAGAAAGCATTGTTCACGCACATACACGCTCACACACACACATACACACACACATTTCCCTCTTAAAGTTTAGTTAGGATATATTACCCTTTGAGCATAGGAATTCAGAAAAAATAAAATTGCCTTAAACCCCAAAATTAAATGCTTTAAAAAGCTATATGAGAATAAATGATTCAATTATCATATATTAGTAAAGTAAAAAGAATGTTCCCAATATATATCATAAATTTTCATTCCTTATTTATTGGATTTACTTTATCTTTCTTCATGTAAATTAAACCTATACATTAGAATTAAACCATGCCACCTATTAAATAATTTTCACCTATAATTTAATACATATAAGATCATGAATTGGTGCCACATTATAAGTAAAAATGTTGTCTATTGATGTAGCAATGCAGAATGGGAATGTATGAAATGATTCATTTAAAAACAGAAATTTTTTTTAGAAGACTGAAAGAATGAGAGAGATGTCATCATAGTTTTCCTTTTTAAGTGTGAAGACGTGTAAGACACAAAGTATACTAATGGCTCATTTTATTGTAGAAATCCTTTTGATCTGATGTTTTTACATGAAAACCTGACTCACCTCTGAAGGGAACCTCACACTATGCATCTTCCTATCACAACTGAAAGATATGTTTAATGATAAGACATCTAAATGTCAAAAGTGTGAACATACGATAATACTTCACACTTCATGTGAGAACATTTAAGTAGCAGATTTCAGTTCTATTTAATCAGCAAGAGTGATTCGATGTTCATCACAACACACTTTAAAAAGCAGAAGTGACACGTTCTTATCATTTACAAACTGATAAAAGATGGATTGATCCCAACCTATATCACAGACAATTACATGAATTATACTCTGTCAAAATACAAGATGCAATAGGTGCTCAGTATAAGGAGATCCAATTCTGGACTCCATCCTTAAAGAATGCAGTCATTCTGGGGTGTAAGTATGTCACATGAAGAATTAACTGGGGTTTCTTCAATAAACGGAGCACTGCTTTTGATATAACAAGAATAGATTTATACCACATGTAGAACAAATGGCACCCGCTCTATAATCCAGTCGTCTTTTTTGGGGAAAAGTATCTAAAAGGATCACATCACTGAGCAGAACAATGAAAATAGTAAGGTCTAATAGGAAAAAAGGCATTCTTGGACAGAAAACTTACTCCTACAGCTCGGAAGCGGAACACACAGCAATAGTAGTTAAGAATACAGAACTGGAGGTTTGCTGAACACAACAGAAAATCAAATGGGATTTGTATAGAGGGGAGTTAACAATGGCAATAAACTTCGATGTTAGTCTTTGATAAAGTAAAAGCTATAAGTAAGGGGAAAATATATTCTATTCTAGAACAGGATATTAAAGTTAATATGAAACCTCTTTTCACTTAACAGTTTCCATGCCAGTGGAGAAACAATTCCTAAATCTTGTTATTGAACAAGCTTACGTGTTACTTAGTAAAATCAGTTACGGGAAAGCCCCTACTTTGTATGTGGCTACTATGCTCTTGAGCATACCAAAACAATTAGTCAATCAACTGCGTATGGATTGGGAAGAGTAACCATCTGCTTTTCAATTCTGAAGAGACACTGCTAGATTCATAGAAATATTTATAATGAAATGTATTAAGTTAAACTCGTTTTTATAAATAATAAAGAAAAAGTATGAGTTAAAATGATACTCATATTGCTTAGGCTGTGTTAATGAATGAGAGATGTCTTTGAATGATGAGGTTCAATATTCTGAGCAGCTGTGCGTCTGGAGATTCCTTTATAAATCTTACAACAGCTCAGGTGTGCCATAAAAATCAAGTAAACTAGTAGCTGCTTGGCATGGTTGCATTTTTCATGTTTTGGTCGTGTATAGTGTAATTTAAGACAATAAATACATTTTCAGAACCTATTTCTTTTCATTTTTTCCCCTCAATATGTAAGGTAATTTTCCAGGTGAGCAATTTGTGAATGAGCTCCAAAATACCTAATGAGAAATTGAGAATCAGGAAATGGTCACAGAGTCAGCCAAAAGTATGTCAGATCCTTCTCTACGGAGTATAGACAAATGTGTCCACAAGAGACCTCAAATACTCTGAAACACAGAGGTTCAGAAGCCACTGTGAACTCCACGTAGAAAAAACAAACAATTTTAAAAATAAGAAAATATTTGCAAAATTCTTAAGGTCTCTTAAAAAAACACATTTCCTATAATGTCCCATGTCACATATCTTCCTTAGTATTTAAACATACTACCAAATGACTAATAACCTTAAGATAATTTTGAAATGCATATTACATAACCCACAGCATATCTGGTAGTGTCTCCTTCTTGTCCCAAGTTAGTTTATGGTAGATACACTGACAGACAAGCTATTAAAACATTTAAATTGTTGTACAGTTGCATTTTTAAGCGATGACTGCAGTTTAAAAAATTTACATGTCTTAAATAACCATCAGTGGAGAAGTGGGGAGAAAGATTCGATTTACAGGGATGTTTGGAAAAAGCCTTAATTATTTCATTATAAAGTTAGATATCAATAAAACCATTAAAAAAAATAAACAGTTGAGCATCTAGCATACTTACTTATTTTCATGGAAAATTTAGTCATGCTAAGGTACATTAGTGGTTAATTTTTTTCTTTCCCTCCTCTGTTCATTTAACCTCCTGCTCTGAAGACCAGAGACTTGTTTAGAACTTACTGAAGTTTTCCAAAGCAAAACCACGCACAGGCTCTCAATTCATATGCCAGATCTGTGAGCAGCCTCGTTCAGCCTCTGAGTACGCTCGGCATCACTTTATTAATCATCTATGAATTTCCATGCATGTACCCCGAAGCGATCACAAACGCAAAAAAAGGAAGCCTTACCTGATGGCAGAAGCGGCAGCTGCAGGACCAGAGCAGAAACAGCAGCAGGAGGATGCAACAACCCAGCCTTGCGCCGAAGGTGAGACCCTTCTCTCTCTCACTCACTCTCTCTGTTTTTTTTTTTTTTTTTTTTCTTTCTAAATCACTGTAGCAGCAAACAGCCTTGCATTTTGTCCCCTTTCATTCACAGAAGGTCTCCAGGCCGGGCAGCCGGTAGACACCACTTTCTTCCTGGAAGAGGCTGCCTCTCTTCTATGTGTGGCTGCCTCCACATTTAACCTTCAGATCAATAAAGCTCTCCAGCGGCTGGAGCTCAACTGCAGCGGCGAGAGGAGAACCAATGGGGGCCCAGGATTCCCTCCCTGGCTCTTCCCCTCCCTCAAAACAAAACACAGCGTGCCTTTGACACATCACCGAGTTGTGAAAAGTAATTGAATCCTATATTTGTAATGTATCTTGCTTGTTCTTTTTTTTCCCCCTCCTAGCGTTCATTGTATAATGCTTTGAATGAATCCTATGACTCCATAGCTCTCAGAAGACTCATTAAATAAGCTTAGTAGAGGGTGAAGATTAGGCGCTGAGAAAGTGATAGCACCTGGTCCTTAGCAGCTGATGCTTTGGTTTTTAAATGCTTGCGGTCTATAGATTATAGGAGAAGTATCACCTGCGAGGCAGAAGTCTTGGGTTCTAGTCCCGGTTCCAACAAGTAGCTTGATTCCTTTAGTTTGTGGAAGAAAACAGTTGCTAAAGTCCATTTTAGCTGGAAGTTGATTCTTTAAACATTGTCTGAACAAGAATCAGATGCTAATTGGTGATAATAACCTTATTCAAGCAATTTCTACTACTGTACTTACCCAATTCTATGTTGATTCAACGTGTTCCAGGAATTAAATAAGGAACTAAAATATATTTAAACTATATAAATTAGTCTGGTCTGTTTTATTCTGGCATGTTTATGTACTGGAAGATTTTTGTCAACATTATTATTATTATTATTTACTGAGGGAATTTAATAGTGATTGCTTACAACTTTACAGAATATTATAATGTTAATAAAATATTATAATGAAAGTATCATTGTTGGAAACAATGATACTGATTCTTCCCAAATCTCTAAAATCACAATACATACTTCTATCTGTGATGTTATTTCTTTACCTTTCACTTTTGAAATGCTACATATTGAATAAAAATTGCTTAAACAAGTTCATCAGGAGTCATTTAAATTCTCTCGACAAATCTAAGTCATTTTATTGTATATTTATTAGGAATGTGGCAATATATGAGGTAAACATGTATTCTAATTGTGCCAAAAATCTCAAGAGTATATAGTATCTATACAGTTTTAAAATGCATACAAATATGAGTAGGGCTGGTAACTCAAGAAACTGCACAAATAGGAATGTCCTTCCAACGTCAGTGTTGAATAAGAATAAAATTAATGTGTCTTTCTTTAATCTTTTTGTTCCACTGAAGTAATACAAATGGGCTGATGGATTTGGTATAGCCAAGCTTTGCGTATCGTGACAAGTTGAAATAGCTTGGGGAGACTTTACAAACAAAACAATTTTGTTACCTGTCCATCATGTGAATGAAGCATGGAAAAGTGTAATATTTACAGCAATGTATGCCGTGTCGCTATAAAAATGTGAATGCTGACTTTATTGTAACTCATTCATGTAGCCAATAAAATCTCATTCAGGACATTCCCTGGCTAAATGTGGTCATCATGCTTTGTGGGAAGAAAGGGGATATTCAGAAGAAATGTAAATCATAATATTGTTTTTTCCTCAATTTTATAACATTTACTCATTTATTTCGGCACATTTATTGATCACAAATAGCAAGTGAGTCACTGGATAGAGGACATTGTTTTTGTTCTGCAGATGGATTGTTCTCAAGGTGTGCTCCCCAGACCAGTAGGAGAGGCATCACCTGGGAATTTGTTGAAAAGGCAAATTCTCAAACCCTTCCCCATTCCTATTGTATCAGAAATTGTAAGAATGGTAATCAGCAAATTATGTTTTAACATTCCTCCAAGTGATTCTGATGCACATCAAGTTTAAAAGACATTACTCTAGGGCAGGAATCTGCAAACTATACACCACAGAATATCCACCTGCCCTGGTGGCACAGTGGTTAACAGCTACAGTGCTAACCGAAAGGTCAGCAGTTCAAATCCACCAGCCACTCCTTGGAAACCCTATGGGGCAGTTCTACTCTGTCCTGTAAGATTGCTCTGAGTTGAAATCAACTCGAAGGTAACAGGTTTATTGCAAATGAAGTTTTATTTGAACATAGCCCAACCCATTTGTTTAACTATCAGCTAGGGCTGTTTTTTATACTACAATGTTGTTGTTTTTGTTATGTGCCATCAAGTTGATTTCAACTCACGGAGAGCCTACAGGACAGAGAAGAACTGCTTCATAGGGTTTCCTAAGCTGAAATCTTTACAGGAGCAGACCACCAGGTCTTTTCTCTCCCAGAGCAGCTGATGGGTGTGAACTGCCAACCTTTTGGTTAGCAGTCAAGCACTTAACCATTGCACCACCCAGGGCTCCTCTACACTACAATAGTAGTATTGAATAGTTGCAACAGAGATATTTTGGCCTAAGTCCAAAATGCTTGCAATCTGTCCCATTAAGAATAATTTGGCAACCCCTCAGCATGGAGCATTATCAGATGTGTTATATATTTAGCATAGATGGCAAGAGTTGAGAAAAAGATAACACTTGAAGGTGGGGTGAATAAATTCAGATTAATGAAATAAATGGGATTTGAAATAGATTGGAAATGTTGATGTGGTAGGTTACATTGTCATGTGTACTTCACAAATTTTGCTTTTCCTTCCTGGGGGAGGGATATACTTCTCTCTAGTCTTGATATATATATGACTTTGTTTGAAACATGAAGGAAGAAGAATGCTGTCACATCCGAGAAGGATCTTGAGGAATGAATATGACATAAGAGCATGGATGCTAACCAAAAGGCTGGGAGTTTGAATCCACCAACTGCTCCTTGGAAACTCTATATCCTATTGAGTCACTATAAGTGAAAAAATAAAAAGAAGGTTTTTTTTTTTGTTTTTTGTTTTTTTTTAGTTTCACATAGAGATCTTTCAATCAGCTGAAGATGGGCATGGAGCATGAGAAAATAATAAAGCTTTTGTTTGTAAGCCACTAAAATTTGGGGGTCATTTGATACCACACTAGAAACTTGTCTATCCTGACTAAACAAATAAATAGAGTTCAAGTAAGCAGAAGTAAGAAAACCAGTACTAAAGCAAAAGCAATGACTGGGGCATGGCATTTCAATGAAAGCTCAAAATCATTATTATTTTTTTTTTTAAGAAAGAACAATAAAAGTAATAGAGAGTTTCTTTAAGGAAGGACCGGCCTGAGAGGTAGAAAACAAATATTAAAATAAATTATTAAAAATATTTAATGAAATGTTAAGAAGATAGAACTTAATTCTTTAGCAATGGGGAGCCACAGAAGGCTGTTTAGGAAGGAATGACATCATCAAAATTATACTATAGGAAAATTACTCTCTTGACAAGGAAGAGGTAAAAATAGAGTAAACAAAGGAAATTCATTATGTGGCTGTGAAAAAATTAAAACATGATGTAATATGGGCCAGAACTCAAATGTTGTTACCCTTACACCTACATTCAATTAGTCAACACAGTCCATCAATTTCACTCCCTGAATACCATTAAAAGCTTCATTTTATCATTTATTGTATCACCATTGTCATTGTTTTGATTTAGGACTTCACCCTTCCTCCCTGGATGTTTGCAGCAGTCTGGTAATGGACATCTCTGTCTCCTCAGCGTATCTATTATGGGGCAACTACAGCTTTAGTTCAGAACTTCTTTCCTGGGGCCCACCCAAGTTGATGGAACATTGTCAATGTCATGGAAGAAGGAAAAGCAACATAGAAACCAGAGATTCTTTTTAAAACACCAAAAACAACAACTCTTGCTCAGAAGTGAATAATATCACTTCTATTTCCCCGACCAAAGCAAATCACTGACACATTGCTAAGCTTGATGTCAACGTGAGAGGGATGCATACTCTATACTCTTCCTAGAGGAGAGACAAACAGGCAGGGCCTGTGATCTCTGGAACCAATATAAAGAGGGATGACTGGAATGGCTACCGTGAGAAACGTGGCTTGATTCCTCTGGGATTTCCAGAGAAGTATACACAATGCTTCCCAGAATTTCCCATTCAAAAGGCAGAAGGCTCCATTTCCTTATTAGTTGATGGCCTCTTCAGTGATATAACTGCCCGCAGTTTTGAGATATGTACTTTGGAAGCAATGGTGACTCCCACTAGCCTCTTCAGCGTGAAAGGAGCCTGAGAGCAGAAAGCAAAGACAAACCAGGTTCACTTGAGGGATCTACCATCAGCAAGAAAGTGACGAACATCTGCATGGATCTGTCCCTCCCAACTTCAACTAAAATCGGGGGGGGGGGGTGCAAAAAAATCTAAGTTGATAACAGCTGATAACAACTATGTCTATAACAAAGGGCAGAAAGAGAAGATACATTCACAGAACTATGATGCGGAATATTTTGAGGTACATATTAAGGCAGTATATCTAGGTGAACAGGGTGAGCTGATTAAATACAAGAGAGAATTTGCTGGTGTAGATGACAGAAAAGAGCCTGGATAAGAGGAAGAAAAAGGCCTGGTGATCTGCTCTATAAAAACTACAGCCTAGGAAATCCTATGGGGTAGTTCATCTCTGTTACATAGAGTCGCTATGAGTCAGAATAGACTCGATTTAGACTCGACGACACACAACAATAACAGAGTCTTTATAAGAAGAAAAAATAGACACACAAACACATAGGGAAGACAACACGAGAAGACAGAGACAGAGTGAAATTCACCTGCCACAAGCCAGGGAACACCCTAGATCACCAGAAGCTAGAAGAGGCAAGGAAGGATTCCTCCTCTAGAGCCTTCAGCTGGCATGGACTTCTAGCTCCCAGAACTGTGAGATAATAAATTTCTGTTGTTTTAAGCCACCCAATTTATAGTACATTTTTTATAGTAGCCCTAGAAAACTAATACTTTTTGTGAATACAAAATCTCTGAATACAGTAGCTTATGGTTCTTGATTTCCAATGGTGAAAAAATCTTGATCATTAAAGGAACAGCATTTTCCCTACTTTTCCCTCATGAATTGACTGAGAATTTAATAATTCACTCAACAAATAAAAGTTGAATTCTGCAATGGATATTGCTTTAGGTTAGGGGTAAACAGTGAATGCAAAATAGGGAACAAACACTTATAACATCTGGGGACCAAAAAAAAAAAAAACTCTTTGGCCCTCAGAAGTTTATAGCAATTACAAATTTTATCATCAATTATGTACAGACTAAATATCCTTAAAATGAAATAATCTGTATGCCGAGCAAACAATCTGAGAAGATGGACTAATGTGAAGAAGAATGGGGCATCAGGATGGGAGGAAGACTCATTAACAACCTATGTTATGCAGATGACACAATCTTGCCTGCTGAAAGTGAGAGGACTTGAAGCACTTACTGATGAAGATCAAAGACCACAGCCTTCAGTATGGGTTACACTTCAACATAAAGACAACAAAAATCCTCACAACTGGACCAATAAGCAATATCATGATAAATGGAGAAAAGATTGAAGTTGTCAAGGATTTCATTTTACTTGGATCCACAATCAACACCCACGGAAGCAGCCGTGAAGAAATCAAAAGACACGCTGCATTGGCTGAATCTGCTACAAAAGACCTCTTTTGTTAAAAAGCAAAGCTATCACTTTAAGGACTAAGGTCCGCCTGACCTAAGCAATGGTGTTTTCAATCCTCTCATATGCATGCAAAAGCTGGGCAATGAATAAGGATGACCAAAGAAGAATTGACACCTTTGAGTTGTAGTGTTGGTGAAGAATATTGAATATACCACGGACTGCGAAAAGAACAAACAAATCCATCTTAAAAGAAGTACAGCCAGAATGCTCCTTAGATGCAAAGATGGCGAGACTACGTGTCGCATACTTTGGACATGTTGTCAGGAGAGATCAGTCCCTGGAGAAGGACATCATGCTTGGTAAAGCAGAGAGGCAATGAAAAAGAGGAAGACCCTCAATGAGATGGATTGACACAGTGGCTGCAACAATAGTCTCAAGTATAACAACAATTGTTGGGATAGCGCAGGACCGGGCGGTGTTTCCTTCTGTTGTACATAGGGTCGCTATGAGTCGGAACCAACTCAATGGCACCTAACAATAACATAAAGGTATCTTTTTAAGAAACAGGGGTAAATGTAACATTTGGAAAGGAAAATATGCAACTAGCAGGAGGCTTTGTCATAAAAGAGTGAACTTCCTACTCAGCAGGACTGCAAACAGGTGAAGACCAGACTTACTTCAGTAATGCTCTCATGTCTTGATTAGAAATGTACATGATACTGAATCTTATATGAAAGTGACTAGCTTTTAAAGACAACAAATATTTGATATACATAAAGAGACAGAGCTCTGGTGGCACAATGGTTAAGTGCTGGAACCCATCAGCAGCTCCATGGGAGAAAAGACCTGGCAATCTTCTCCTGTAAAGATTACAGCCTAGAAAACTCTATGCGGCAGTTCTGAGTTGGAATCTACTTGATGAAACACAACATGTATATACATATATATATATATATATATATATATATGATTATATAAATATACACAATTATATATAAATATATCCATACAATCTCATTTAAATGTCACAACAATAAGGCAAGATGTTTTTATTGCTATTTTAATAAATGATATAACTGAGACTCAGATAGGTAATAGCCTTTGCTAAAGATCACAGTGGAAGTCAGTGTCAGGGTCATGAGTCATACTCAGTTGATCTCACTCCACTGTCCTCTTTTTTTATCAAAATGAAGCCTGTACAAGCTGAAGGTGATGGCATTTTATTTGTTTTAGCATCAGCTGATAATACTATACTCTACTTACCCATTGAGCAGCTATCAATCAGTAGAATCACAATCCTCATCTTTCTACCAAAACCTCCTTCCTCGAAAATAACCCCCCCCAAAATAAAACTGTGATGTGAAATATGTGAAAATGAGAAACACAAACAATATTCTTCAGTCCTAAGGTTGCAGCCCTGGTGGCATAGTGTTTAAGAGTTCAGCTGCTAACCAAAAGGTCGGTAGTTCAAATCCACCAGCTCTCCTTGAAAACCCTAAGGGGAGCAGTTCTACTCTGTCCTACAGGGTTGCTATGATTCGGAATCAACTCAATGACAATGGTTTTTTGTTGCTGTTGTTGTTTTTGAGATTGTTAGGGAAGACTACAAAGTATAACCCAAAGCATGGTTTTAAACTGGGTCCTGAAAGATTAGTATAATTTGGATAAGAAGAAAGATCCCATATTCAAGCTTGAAGTTGCTGAAAACTAGACTGATTGAGGTCTAGAACTTGCCTTGTAGCAAATTAGTAAATATATTAGATCAACATACCTTAGATAAAAATAATTTGTTTTGTTGTTGCTGTTTGATTTTTAATCTACTGAGAATTGAGGCAGCGATACCATTATGAAGCAAATATAGTAATTCAGGGATGACAAAGACGTGGATTAAGATGGATGAGAAAGGAATGAAAACACAAGAGGCATTTTGAAATAAGAAATATTAAGACAGCCTGAATTCCTGGATATAAAAGATAACGCACAGGATGATGTTAGGCATAATCTAAAGTTTTCAAGATTGAATAACCAAAGGAATAGCGGTGACATTGACCACAGTTGGAAAGTTGGGAGTTACTTGTGGAAGGAAGATGAGTTTGATTTTATAATTATTTGTACAAAAATAAGTAAATGACAGAGATATTTTGTTAACCCATGATATAACTATATATCTGGGGCTCAAATTCATGGTCATAATAACAATAACATGAACAACAAATTAACAGAGGTTAACAAATTATAAAATAAGTATATGAAATTTAACTGCTATCAGAGAGTATTCACTTAAGGAATTCAAGCAAATGACTTAAAAAGTATACAATAAATACAAAAAATTGAATAATTTTTGTTTGACAGGTTTGCATTTTTCTTTGTCTATAGGTTACGGATATCATCCTTTCTTAAAAAATTAAATATTGCAACCAAATCTTATGTGAAGGAATTCTTTTTTTTTTAATTTCTTTCCTTTTTTTTTATTGTGCTTTTAAGTGAAAGTTTACAATTCAAGTCAGTTTCTTATACAAAAACTTATACACACATAGCTATGTGACCCTAGTTGCTCTCTCTATACTATGACAGCACACTCTTCCTTTTCACCCCGGATTTCCCATGTCCATTTAACCAGCTCCTGACCCTCTCTGCCTTCTCATCTTACCTCCGGACAGGAGCTGCCCATTTAGTCTTATGTATCCACTTGAGCTAAGAAGCTACTCATGAGTATCACTCTATGTCCCATAGTCCAATCTAATCTTTGTCTGAAGAGTTGGCCTCAGGAATGGTTTCAGCTCTGGGCCAACAGAGAGTCCAGGGGTCATGTCTTCTAGGGTCCCTCCAGTCTCAATCAAACCATTAAGTCTGGTCTTTTTACTAGAATTTGAGTTCTGCACCTCACTTTTCTCCTGCTCCATCAGGGACTCTCTGTTGTGTACCCTGTCAGGGAGGTCATTGGTGGTAGCCAGGCACCATCTAGTTTTTCTGGTCTCAGGCTGATGGAGTCTTTGGTTTCTGTGGCCCCTTCTGTCTCTTGGGCTAATACTTTCTTTGTGTCTTTGGTGGTCTTCATTCTTCTTTACTCCAGATGAATTGGGACCAGTTGATGCATCTTAGATGGTCACTCGCTACCTTTTAAGACCCCAGACACCACTCGCCAAACTGGGATGTAGAACATTTTCTTAATAAATTTTGTTATGCCAATTGACCTAGATGTCCCCTGAAAGCATGGGCCCCAGACCCCCACCCCTGCTACTCTGTCCCTCAAAGTGTTTGGTTGTATTCAGGAAACTTCTTAGCTTGATTTAGTCCAGTTCTGCTGACCTCCCCTGTAGTGTGTGCTGACCTTCCCTTCACCTAAGATAATTCTTGTCTACTATCTAGTTAGTGAATACCCCTCTCCCTTATGTGAGGGAATTCTTGATATTCAATTATTAATTCAGTTAACAGTTCAATAAATATATATTGTAAAATATATGTTGTTTTTAAATTAAAGAATATTTTTAACTTTTGTGTGTAAAATACATATAAAGCTTAATTTTTATTCAATAAATAAATTCTATGGTTCTGAGAATTGCTGCCTTATAGACATTATATAGATTTTAAAACAAAATCTTATTGTAAAACAAAATCTACTTTTTTTGATTATCAGCTTTCATAAAATTACTGATATCCTATTTTTAGAAATATAAATATATTTTAGAAGTATGAATTTTCAAAATTATATATACGAATGTAACTATACTTAATATTTTATACTGAAATATATCTTATATCAATATCTTGTTTTTTACTTTAATTATGTTTATTCTCTCATTTTCTATACATATAGTCCATTTAATTTGTTTGACAACATTTGTTTTGCTATTAATATATTTAGTTTTAAAATGATATCTAAATAAAAGGAATGTATTTTGGTGCTTGTTGTAATGTTAGGTCTTGGTCAAATATCTATCACTGAAATAGAACATACAAAAAGAAGAAAATCATGTTTTTACATAAATATGTATGAGTAGGGAGAAAAAAAAAAGAGGCTATGAAATTTCCAAAACCTCTTGCATTTCCTTTATTTTTCTTCCAGACCATTGGTTTATGAGATCAATCATACATTCTGTATGGACCAGACACTCTGAGAAACTTGCTTCACTTTGGTCTTTGGTCCTATTACATCATTAATTTGCTCTTGCAGCTCAGGCTGATTCTGAATATAATAATTAAACAATTATGAAGTGACTCCAGTCCAGAGAAGTCTACAAACAGCTCATCTTGGAAAAGGTTAGATTCATAAATAAAAAAAGAATATGATGACCATGGGAAAGTAAAGGTCATTTCCACTATTTAATAATATTATCCACTCAACATTGTTTCAAGTGTTCTAAGCTAAAATCTCAAGACTACCCTTAAAAATAATAATAAAATTTCATAGTAAAAGAAGATGAGTAAGTGTGCCTCATCTTAAAGCAACACAAAATAAAAACACAAAATGTAAACAAACGAAATAAACAGATGTCTGTTGTTATATCATTCTAGATGGTTCTAGACTGAACACACTAGATTTTTTAGTAGAACAAGACAACGTATAGACTTACTCTCCTTTAAGATGTCTGGGGCTCTGCATGACAAATAGCGCATTCAAAATTAGCATAATCATCAAAGACACCCAAGGCATAGAGTCTGATAAATGGTCAAGCAAGTTTCATTCCATTTGCAGTAAAAAGCTGATTATAGCAAACTTTTAAGGGCTACTGGAAATCACTACGTTAAAGAATGACAATTTTTAGTTTGCCAAATTTCCTTATTGTTGCTTAACTAAAATCTATAAGTCTTGTGTAAGGAAGACCTTTCTAAATAGCATCATGCATGATGATAACCAAGAGTTTTATTTCACTGTAAGATCTATAAGATTAAAGTAAGATGTGTCTGCCAAAAAACTAAGACTGTTTGAAATGGAATGAGTAGAAATAAAGTCCAGAAAAATTGAAATGATGTTTGGTCAGGAAAATCCACAATTATAATGAAGAAAATTTAGTGAAAAAAAAATTTAATTGAGACATTAAGTACTATTATTTTAAGTGTTTTTATGTGGAGTATGCATTCAACTAGGTATGCTTTGTTTCAAAGAACAAAATAATACTCAATGGACAGAAGTTACAGCTCAATTTAAATTCAACGTTTCAACAACTGGAATCATCTAAAGATAAAATCATCTACATCAAGATGCAAACTGCTTCCCCGTATTAGAAGTGACCAATCAAAAGAGTGGGAACTACTTATAAAAAATTATTAGAATATGTATGTATAAAGTGTGCTTTGAACTAAATAACTTCTAAGGTTATTTAAAACTCTTAAATTCTATTACTCTGAAATAGTAAGTTTGGAATTAATTTGACCTAGATACACAAACCGAAAAACCAAACTTGTTGCCGTCAAGTCGATTCCAACTCATAGAGACCCTATAGGACAGAGCAGAACTGCCCCATAGGGTTTCCAAGGCTGTCATCTTTACAGAAGCAGACTGCCACATCTTTCTCCTGAGGAGCAGCTGGTGGGTTCGAACCGCCAACTTTTCAATTAGCAGCCAAGTGCCATCAGGGCTCCCTGACCTACATGTAGTCCTTTTTTAACCAGAAATGAAAATGAAGAATAAACAGGGGTGAGTGAGCATAATTAGAGGGAAATAACTTGAAAAAAATTATCCAAACATCTATGTATGATGCAAGTTGAATTAACATATAAAT
Source organism: Trichechus manatus latirostris (assembly GCF_000243295.1). Lineage (NCBI taxonomy): Eukaryota > Metazoa > Chordata > Mammalia > Sirenia > Trichechidae > Trichechus > Trichechus manatus. Next base: position 5,421,741 of record NW_004444060.1, on the reverse strand, counting down.
AATTTTATACTTGCAGAGTGGTAGAATGGCAAAGAGGTTAGAATACTTACGCTAGAATTGAAAGGAAACAAAATAATCTTTCTTATTCTCTCTTTTTGGTCTGTTACCTGGCATCATGAAAAATGATTGATTTTAGAAGAAAAAAGAATTAATGTTCTCCTACTAATGTCACACCGATAACTTACATGCCAACTCCAGTTCTCATTTATTTGACAGAAAGCTCCATTTTGAAAAGATCCTCACAGTCTCTTAAAGTCTTTATTTTAACTGCACTGTTGAGTTACAATTTATCGACCATACTATTCACCGATTTATATACACAATTAAATGAGTTTAACTGAATTTACAGCACCAAATTTACACCAAAGTACATACCATAATCTACTTTTAAAGCATTCACATCATCCCAATATGACCTCTTTGTCCCATTTGCACTCAGCCGATCCTCCATCCCCTCATAGCTACTGGCAACCACTAATTTACTTTCTATCACTACAGATTTACATTTCCAGACCTTTAGTAGAAATGGAATCTTGCAATATGTGTTTTTTTGTGTCTGTGTCCTTCAAATTATCATAATACTCTGAGCTCCGTCCACGTTTTAGCATGTGTCGGTACTTCATTTACTTTTTATTGCTCAGTAGTATTCCATCTATATACCCTGGTGGCTTAGCGGTTAAGATCTACGGCTGCTAACCCAAAGGTCGTTAGTTCGAATCCACCAGGCGCTTCTTAGGAACTCTACGGGGCAGTTCTACTCTGTTCTATAGGGTCGCTATGAGTCGGAATCGTACTCGACGGCAACAAATTTGATTGGTTTTTAGTATTTCATTTGAGGGATATACCATATTGTTTATCTATGCACTAGTTAAAAAAAAAATTGTATTGTTTTAATTTTTTAGCTATTATGAATACTGCTGCTATGTTACGTATAAGTCTTTGGGTAGACATATGCTTCCTTTCTCTCGGGAATATTCCTAGAAGTGCAATTTGGGGGTTGTATGGAAAGTTTACATTTAACTTAAAAAAAAAAAAACAAACTATCATACTGCTTTTTGAAGTGGCTATACCAGTCTGTATTCCCACCAGCAATGTAAAAGGGTTCCAATTTCCCACTTTCTTGTCAACACTTGGTATGTTCTGTCTTTTGATTATAGACATTCTAGTAGGGGAAAGTAATATCTCATTGTGGTTTTAATTTTCATTTCTATAATGATAAATAAAGGAGCCCTGGTTGCTCACAGGTTAAGTATTTGGCTGCTAACCAAAAGATTGGTGGTTAGAACCCACCCAGCCCTTCCAAGGGAGAAAAGACCTGGCAATCTACTTACCTAGAGATTTACAGCCTAGGAAACTCTATACAGAGGAAACTCAACCTATAAGGTTGATTTGAGTTGGAATGGACTCAATGGGACACAATGACAACAATGATGAATAATGTTGAGCATATTTTCATGTGATTATTAACCATAAACCATTTATATATGTTCTTTGGTGAAATGTCTGCTCATTTTCTGTCCATTTTTTTCTCTTTTCATTGATTTGTAAGATGTCTTTACATATTCTGAAAATTAAGGGAAATATGATTTTCAAATATTTTCTATATTTTAATTTTCTTAATTCTATCTTTCATAGTACAAAACTTTTTAGTTTTGAAAAAGTCTAACTTCTCATATTTTAAAATTATGATTTGTGTATTTTGGTGCTGTATCTAAGAACTTTTTGCCTTAATCAAGGTCACAAAGATTTCTCCTATGTTTGTTTCTAAAACAGTCTTATTGTTTTAGATTTTATATTTAGATCTATGATCCATTTTGAGTTAAATTTTTCTGTGTCATATGATGCAAGGGTTAAATTCATCTTTTTGTATGAAGATATCCATTTTTCTCATCTCAATTTGTTGACAAACTGTCCTTTCTCCATTGAATTGTCTTGGCACCTTTTTTTAGATAAACAATTGAAGAAAAAGATGACAAAATTTAAACACTATGAATATGTTAAGATCATTTTTCCACAAAAATAAGGTAAATATTTTACAACACAAATGAAGAAATTTAATGAGACAGCAACATGATCTCGCCTATATCCACAGCTCCTCCAATGGGACAATAACCTGTGATTTGTATAAAGGCTGGCCTAATCAAAGTACATGAGCCCTGGAGGTGCAGTGGTTAACAGTGCAGCTGCTAACCCAAAGGTTGGCAGTTTGAATCCACCAGCTGCTCCTTAGAAACCCTATGGGGCAGTTTTACTCTGTCCTATAGGGTCACTATGAGTCAGAATCAACTAGACAGCAATGGGTTTGGTTTTTTTGGTAATCAAAGTACATGCTTAGTTATTTGACACTATTTGGTGAAAAGGAACAGACATAATTATTTGAAATAGAAAATTTCAACAGGCTTTGAGCTTTTTCATGCCCTTTTTTGAATATACAATTTGATTTTTCTTCTTGTTATGATTTTTTTTTACAAGGCAGTGTTTAGACATAGACTACACTTTTATTAAAATGTCTGCGTTCTTACAATTTTTCACTCTATTTTCTTCCTGCATATACCATTTAGTAGATTAATTACGTATTGACATGGTTTGCGGTAAGAGCTGTAGTCCATATGGTAACAGGAAGACAAGGTATATTGTAGTGTGCTTTTTTAAAAACTATTTTTGCTAAGGGTCGCTACTTATGGTAGCAGAGAGATAGTACCTAACTTAAGATATTCCTCTGGGAATGGAGGGTGATCTTTAATATTACAGGCAAGAAAGCTGACTCTGAACTACTGTTATAGCAGCTTAATGCTTCCCAGTGGGAGATATTTACAGGATTTATTTCTTATATACTGATTGGGGAAAACATATGCTTGCACCCATGTCAGGTACAAAGACTTCTTCAGAATAAGCCATTCACAGATAGAGTAAATTGAATGCTACATATAATGTCCACCAGAGAAAGAAATAAAAAATTAGTTTCATTGGTTGAAGTCTTAGAACTCAGAGCGACAACTAAAAATAATAATAACAATAATAATTTTCATTGGTTGAAATCTTAGTATTACAAACACAGAGAATTCAAATCTTAAGAATAAATCAGTAAAGAAGCCAAATAAAGCTATAAAACTAAAACCAAGCAATTCGCTGTCAAGTCAATTTTTACTCATGGCGGCCTCATGTGTGCAGAGTAGAACTGCAAGCCGTAGGGTTTTCAAGGCCATGGCCTTTCAGAAACAGATCACCAGGACTTTCTTCCAAGGCACTGCAGGGTAGGTTCAAACCATCAACCTTTTGGTTAGTAGTTGAGCACCTAAACATTTGTGCCACACATGGACTCCAAAATAAAGCTGTAAGATAACCGAAAAAATAAAATACAAGAAAGGAGGAAAGAAGGAAGAAAGGAACGAAGGAAGGAAGAACATCTATAATATTGACAATGATATGAATTTGGAAACTGGTAAATTGTGATAATCACACACACACAACTTTCTTTACCCACATCATTCAGTGGTTCCCCACCCACTCTGATCTGGGTTTGGATGTGTGACAGCTTTTGGAAAATGGACAGTAGCTTGCAAACTACTTGAACGCTGAGGCTTGCTCACATCCTGCTCTTTGTGCCTTTGCCAATTCAGTCACGTAAATATATAGGTGGCCTTCTGGATAGAGACCACATGAGGAAGAGATATGCCATCCTAGCTAAGCCACCTTTAGTCAATCATCTATAACTGATTGACTAGCCAACCATAGACTTATGCTTGACTCTGGCCACTATCAGCTCAATCTGGCCCAGGCCAGGGAATCAAGAACCTGCTTTCTTACTCTAGAATAAATTACTGACCTACAGAAACATGAGCTAGATAAATGTTGCTTTGTTTTTGTTGTTAGTGTCCTGGAGTCGATTTTGAGTCATAGTGATCCCACGTGACAGGGTAAAACTGCCTCATAGGATTCTCTAGGCTATCATCTTTAATTACTAGGTCTTTCTCCAGTGGAGCAGCCAACTTTTTGGTCAGCAGCTGTGCACTAAACCGTTTCGCCACCAGGGCTCCTTGGGATGATGTGGTATGCAGCAAATGCTAACACGAGTCTCCTATTATCGGTAAATATCATGGGATATTGTAGTTATTTTAAAAGCTGATATTTAATCACTTATATATTAATTTTGAGAAACCATAACTTTTAAAAATTTTCTTTATAGTTGATAACTTGATCAAGACTAAAGACTAAAAGATACCACTTTATCTTGGAACATTCTCAGCTCTTGTCTTCATAGAGATAATAACGATTTGATAATAATAACTAAAACATCGTAAGATTTTATGCACAATCAAAATTGAATTGAAGGAAAATTCTCATAGGCTAGCTTTAGATATATATAATGAAAGCAGTAACAGTTAGAAACTACATGCTCTATTATTCCCTTTTGAAAATTTCAAATATTAATTTAATTATAATTCAGCCTGAAAATGTAACATTATTTTTTTTGTTTAATCATATACTGATGCTGACATTAAAAGAAATAAGCATTATTTGAATTTTTCCATCCACTTAGTAGGATGATATGACATGGGATTAATTGTGTAGTTATAAAGTTAGAGGGAGTGGTAAAGAATGGCATTGTGTTCAGTATATTAGTTATTATAGATGTGTAGAATAACATCAAAACAAATCATCCCTCTGTGCATTATGAAACAGCAGCTATATTTTTCTCAAGCTTGATCATATTCAGTTTGCATTTGTACTTTGGCAATAAATCACCTTCCTTAGAATGTACCTTTTCCTTTCTTTTCCCCACTATATCTACATTCACTCTGAAATGCTTCCTTGATAATCATTTCAAACCTTTTGAATTTTCGTATAGATTCTGTTAATCAGCTACTAAACCAAAAAACCAAACCAAACTTACAGCTATTGAGTTGATTCTGCCTCATAGTGATCCCATAGGGTTTCCAAGGGTGTAAATCTCTGTGGAAGCAGATGGCCACATCTATCCCTTGGAGAGCTGCTGGTGGTTTCCAACATTTGATTAGCAGTCAATCGATTTAACCAGGCCTCAAGTTATCTGAAAATAGTTGTAGTATAGTTTGACAGCCAAAGACTCAAGGAGTGATATCAGTATGTCTCTCATTAGAAAGTTTATTTTGACATAAACAAATATTATAACTCAATTTATATTATAAGTAATAAATAAGTTTTATCATAAAATATACCTATCATTGAATAACGTTAGAAAAAATAACAAAAAACAAATAGGGAGACAGAGCAAGAAAAACAGACAAATAATGAATATGCCATTTATTTTTGCTAGTGTAATTAATGAAAAATACATCAGATGAAAAACTAAATATCCAGCATCTACTTCCAAAGCATTGAAAGTGAAATGAGTAGAAAAAAATGGATATGTGTAGAAAGAAGAGTGTTCGTTGAAGTATATAATAAATATAAGCCTTTTTTGTTTTGGTTTGTTTGTTTGTAAGTATGTTTTGAACAGGTAATACATATATGGTGTTCTATTTAAAATGCACAAAATGGTACTCAGGGAAAGGACATTTTCCTCCATTTCTGTCTCCCGATATTTAGGTTTTTCTCCCAAGGGGCAACCAGCGTTGCTATCTTTCAAGTCTGAGTTCTTATAGTTCAGATTTTCTCCTTGTGTATCCAGAGGACAGTTTGTTATTCCAAAGAAGCCAAACGTGTATTTTTTTCAGTAGGATTTTTATGGGAAAAAAATCATAGGCATTCTATATATCTCATCTAATAGAAAAGAGAAAAAAAATGAGATTCTCTAACATCCTCCATATTTATAAAGTCTACATAGCAAGTGTTCCAGAGCCATACAAGGAATCTACATCTTTCAGGTCATTCAAGTTTTGACTTCAAGAACTCCAGAAACCTATAAGCTTTCAAAAATAAGCTTATCCATAAAGCCAATTATGTGACATTTTTGATTTTGTATGAATTAACTTGTATAATTTCTTCTGTTTTTGTAGAGCACACACATATTGAAAGTAATTGGTATATTATATCTGAAAGTAAAGCTATTTTTTTTATAAAGAATAAGTGGAATCTGTATTTTTTTGTAAGCAAATTGTTCTGAATCATTCTTTACCCATCTGTAACATGATTTTATATATCTGTATATATTCTCATTGCCATGTAACATGCAATGTCCATTATGGGAGAAATCTAACTCACCACGCCATGAACGTCATACTTGGACACGTGATTTCGTTTGAACAATGGCATATAAGTGGAACTTATGTGAGCTTCATTTAAACTGAAGATTTAAGGACAAAAAACTTTAAGGGCAAAAATCATATGTTTTTTGCCCTTGGTTTTCCTCTTCTCATGATAATAACTAGATTTATATACAAAAAAAAAACACTGCCATAGAGTCGATTCCGACTCACAGCAACCCTATAGGACAGAGTAGAACTGCCGCATAGGATTTCCAAGGAGCAACTGGTGGATGTGAACTGCCAACCTTTACAGGGTCTGCTTAATCAGTCTCGTTCTTGGTATACAGACACAGCAGAGTTGTAGCCAACCCAGAGGCAAAAAAAAAAAAAAAAAAAAAAGCTAGCTAAAAGCCGCTGAAATATTGGAGGAGCTAGTTAACCAAAATCACAATAGAAAAAGCTGATTGATGAAAAGTACACTTAAAACAAACTAAAACAAACAAGCAAACAAAAACAGATAGAGAGAAAGAGGAAGAGGGAGAGAAATAGCACATATTTGGGCCCATTCTGAAAAAAGGTGATGCAACTAAATGAGAATTATTGAACAGTATCATTAATATCACACACAAGTAAAATTTTGCTGAAGATCATTCAAAAGCAGTTGCAGCAGTAAGTTGAAAGGGAACTGCCAGAAGTTCAAGCCTGATTCAGAAAAGGACATGGCACCAGGGATATCGCTGCCATCAGATGGATCCTGGCTGAAAGCAAAGAATACCAGAAAGATGTTTACCTGTGATTTATTGACTATGCAAAGGCATTGGACTATGTGGATCATAACAAATTATGGATAACATTGAGAAGAATGGGAATTCCAAAACACTTACTTGTGCTCATGAGGAACCTGTATATAGATCAAGAGGCAGTCTTTCAAACAGAACAAGGGGTTACTGCATGGTTTAAAATCAGGAAAGGGGACTCCGGCAAGATGGCGGTCTAGGCAGAAGCACCACGCCGTCCCTCCACAACAAAGATCCGAAAAACTAAGCCAAACAGAGAATCAACAATCCTGAAAC
>NW_004444060.1:5371071-5406254 GCF_000243295.1 Trichechus manatus latirostris | reverse complement strand
AAAAAAAATCAGGAAAGGTATCCGTCAGGTTTGGATCCTTTCACCATACTTATTCAATCTGTATGCTGAGGAAATAATCTGAGAAGTTGGACTACCTGAACATGGGGGCATCAGGATTGGAGGAAGACTCATTAACAACCTGCATTATGCAGATGATACAACCTTGCTTGCTGAAAGTGAAGAGGTCTTGAAGCACTTACTGATGAAAATTAAAGACCACAGCCTTCAGTATGGATTACACCTCAACACAAAGAAAAAAATCCTCACAACTGGACCAATAAGGAACGTCTTGATAAATGGAGAAAAGATTGAAGTTGTCATGGATTTTATTTTACTTGGATCCACAATCAACACCCATGGAATTAGCAGTCAAGAAATCAAACAACACATTGCATTGGACAAATCTGCTCCAAAAAACCTCTTTAAGATGTTAAAAAACAAAGATGTCACTTGAAGTACTAAGGTGCACCTGACCCAAGATATGGTGTTTTCAGTCACCTCATATGCATGGGAAAGCTGGGCAATGAATAAGGAAAACTGCAGAATTGATGCCTTTGAATTATGGTGTTGGTGAAGAATATTGAATATACCATGGACTGCCAAAAAAATGAACAAATCTGTCTTGAAAGAAGTACAGACAGAATGTTCCTTAGAAGTGAGGATGGCAAAACACTGTCTCACATACTTTAGACATGTTATTAGGAGGGATCAGTCCCTAGAGAAAGACATCATGCTTGGTAAAGCAGAGAGGGTCAGTGAAAAAGGAAGGTCCTCAAAGAGATGGACTGACACAATGGCTGCAATAATGATATCAAGCATAACCATAATCATAAGGATGGCACAAGACCGGGCAGTGTTTGTTCTGTTGTACGTGACAGCACCTAACAACAACATGTCCCTATGAAGGACCCCTAGTGGCGCAGTGTTTAAACTCCAGGCTGCTAATCAAAAGGTTGTCAGTTGTAACCCACCACTCTCCGTGGGAGAAAGATGTAGCAGTCTGCTTCCATAAAGATTTCAGTTTCCTAAACCCTGCGGGGCAGTTCTGTTCTGTCCTATAGGATCGCTGTGAGTCAAAATTGACTGGATAACAACAGATTTAGTTTTCGGTAGATCCCTATGACAGTGGTGGCTTAGGTATGATTACTTTAGATAGAGATGCTTAGGTATATTTAGATGACCAAAAACTAGGCATGTCTTCCGGGGGCAAAATGCTTAATAATTATTCAAAGTATCTGCAGACTGAAAACAATTGGACATGTGTTTAAGAAGCTACAACTTGCTAGAGATATTCTACCTCCAGTAAAGCACTGTTCTGTGGTAGAGACAATCAGGAGGGGGCCCTAAATGTAAATAAGATGGGGGACATGAAAAATATTGGGAAATAAAGGATTCAAATGTATGTCTCTTGCTTTAAGAAACCAAGGAATTGATCATAGACAAATGGGGAAGAGAAGAGGAAGAAAGTGGGAAAGATCAGTGCCAAGCTATTCTTGAATGTGAGCACGCTATTTATGCTACAGTCCAAGAGCTCTAGATGTGGAAATTCTCTCAACAGAGGGTGGGGGGTTGTACTCACAGATAGTCTGGACTTCAGTTTAGCAAATACTCATTCATCTCTACCTTCTGTTTTGTATGGTGCTTACTTCTACACTCCATTGATGGTTTGGCTATGTGACTGGCTTTGGCCAATGGTATGTTCACAAACCTGACTCAAGCAAAGACTTGCAATATGCTTGTACAATGAAGCTTATCCTCTTGTGTTTCTACCACTGTCGTGACAAGAATTTGCCCTGGGTAGCCCACTAATCACATGTAACACACACACTAGAGCTATCCTGTCCAAGTCACAGGACTCTAACTTGAAACTAAGCTCCTTATATTGATTTGAAGACCTACAGTCAGAAGCTGAGATGCCTCAATTAACCCGCAGACATGTGAGTGTGATTTTAAAAAATGCTTATGATATGTCACGAGGTTCTAGGGCAGTGTGTTACCTGGTAGTGACCTTCTGATATGGGTAACTTATGTAATGATGAGGACAGGAAGGAAAAACTTTGCCTCCTGACCAAAATGGAATTGAGAAAGAAAATCATCTTGAAGATTTTCCTATGAGATTAAATTACAAGGAATACTCATTATTAATATATGAAGATGTAGATGGATGACAAATATATGTAGAGTTTCTGATTGGTGTTTGTTTGTTTAATGAGGACTACCTGGAGAATTTCGTCTCAGATATTTAGTTCTAGAAACTCTTGGATGTTTCAGTATATATTTCATGAGATAAGGGTAGTTTCATCTTGATATTGCATATTTGAATAAATACAATGAGTCTTTTTGAACTATCTAGGTAATCCCTTAAGTAAAAAGAACAATTTATTTGTATTTTATTTTAATGAGAATAATTAATCAGACTAAGTAATCTTGAGTAAATTCCTTAAACTCAGGCGTTTAAGCATGGTTGCAGGTTTTCATTGGGTAAATGAAGAAAGTTAGATTTTATTATTTTATAGTTCTTTCCTATTCAAGAAATGCATGATTCTAAGTATTTATTCTGAACAAATAATGAATTGTCTTAGTTTTCTAAGGCTGCCATAACAATATGCCAGAAAGTAGGTGATTTAAAGAACATAAATTTATTTTCTTACGCTACCAGAGACTCGAAGTCTGAAGCAGGACTGGTAGGACTATACTCTCTCCTTGTCAACTCTAGAAGACCATTTCTTATCTCTCAGTTTCTGGTAGCTCCAACATTTCTTGGTGTTCCTTGGATTGTAGAGGCATCCTTATATCATGTCTTTTCCCTGTGTGTGACTCTGTTTCCTTATCTGTTCTCCTCTTTTTAAAGACACCATTCAGAAGGACCCAACCAATTCCAGTGTGGCCTTGTTAACTCAACTGATTACATCTGCAAGAAAAACTCTATTTCCCCAATAGGTCACATTCACAGCTCCAGGCATTAGGACTTCAACATATCTTTTTGGAAGACACAATTCAGATCATAACACTAATCCTAAAATCATAAGTCCTGTGGGGATACAGAGATGCATAATCTCTGACTTTTAATCGGTTACAGTACGTTTACCAAAAAAAGCAAATCTGTTGCTGTTGAGTCAATTTTGACTCCTAATGACCCTATGGGACAGAGCAGAACTGCCCCTCAGGCTTTCCAAGGAGCAGCTGGTGGATTTGAACTGCTGACCATTTGGTTAACAGCCAAGCTCTTAACCACTGTGCCACCAGTTCCACAGAATGGTTGGGGGAAACAGAATTTAAATACAAAACAGTAAATGCATGTGTAAAATGGTATGGAACAGATTATGTATGTGTTTTGTGTCCTGAGAAGGAAAAAAATCCAGATGGGATAGAATAAAAGAGTTAATAACAATGACAAAAAATTTTTGCATTCATTTTTGGAAGATAAAATAATAATGGCTAACAGATAAACAATGCTCTCTTGGCTAGCCGGAAGGCTTCTGTACATTCCTTTATTGTTTGTATCATACCTGCAGTTTTAATACACCACAGTCAAGTCGCACTATTGATGTTTCTGCTTAATGAACAGGATTTTATTGAGAATGATGCCTCTTGTAATCTTAGATCATAAGAAAGGTAATTTTCACTCCTGTATTTGAAGAACAAGGTTATCTTTTTTCTTCTAAGACTTGTTAGGATAGCACACTGTTCAATAGGTCTAAAATAATGTTTCTTGTCTTTATGATGTTTTATATTATTAATTGTGAACCTTTTTTTCTATTTTAGTTTTTGTTCTCACAACATAAGTAAAGGGATATTGAGGGCTGAAAATCAATCAGTGCCAATATTTTGAGTATACCATTACTTATAGTATGTACAATGGAAATAATTCCACACACAATTGAAAGAATGTTTCCTTTTTTTTCCTGCAATTATAGTCACTGTCAAAACTTAGCACAGAATCTATACTGGGAAATTAATTTAGGATGCTAATATATGTTCCACAAAACAATAATAATAATAAGATAACAAGTTTCTTGCTATGATTTTTGTATATGAATTAAAGGGCTAAAATTCCCTTAAACGTATAGTTATGTTGTTGTTAGGTGCTGTCAAGTTGGTTCTGACTCATAGTGACCCTATGTACAACAGAAAGAATCATTGCCCTGTCCTGCGCCATCCTCACGTTTATGCTTGAGCCCATTGTTGCAGCCACTGTGTCAATCTATCTCGTAGAGGGTGTTCCTGTTTTTCATTAACCTTCTGCTTTGTCAATCAGGATGTGCTTCTCCAGGGACTGATCCCTCCTGATAACATGTCCAAATTATGTGAGACATAGTCTCGTCAACCTTGCTTCTAAGGAGAACTCTGGCAGTACTTCTCCCAAGACAGATTTGTTCGTTGTTTTGACAGTCCATGGTATATTTGATAGTCTTCCTCAATAATATAATTCAAAGATGTCAATTCTTCTTCAGTCTTCCTTATTCTTTGTCCAGCTTCTAAATGCATTTTAGGTGATTGAAAATACCATGGCTTGGGTTAGGCGCACGTTAGTCTTCAAGGTGACATTTTGCTTTTTAACACTTTAAAGAAGTCTTTTGCAGCAGATCGCCTCAATGCAATTTGTCATTTGATTTCTTTACTGCTGTTTCCATGGACTTTGATGATGGATACAAGTAAAATGAAATCCTTGACAACTTCAATATTTTCTCCATTTATTATGATGTTGCTTATTGGTCCAGTTGTGAGGATTTTTGTTTTCTTTATGCTAAGGTGCAATCCACATCTAGCCCATTCAGCAGAAGTTATCAATTGGCTGTCACTTTGCTGCTAATCATGTTTAAGTACGATCTTGTAACAAATATAGTCGTTTTATTTCCTCATTAGATTTACTTAAATGGTATAATAATATACATATTTATATGTATATACATAAAGTAATATAAATATTTTTCAACTCACTTTCTCACTTGCAATATATTATGGAGTTCTAACTTGGCAGTACATGTAGAATGTATGTACAAAAATGCCTCTAAAGTATAAACCAGGGAGTGGTCTTTAGATCAAGTGTCTTTTATGTTCATGAAGCTGCAAAGATTTTCTTTCACTTATGTTTTATTTCTTCTGTGATTTGTTTGTTTATATCATTTGCATTTTGATATTTGTCTTACATATTTCTTTATATATTCTAGATGATGGTTTTTAGTTCATTTTATGTAATGAATTTATTTTCTCCTGTTATTTATATTTAAGAGTGTGTAATTTTTCATATGCTGAGCAAACAATCCAAGAAGTTAGACTATATGAAGAAGAACAAGGCATCAGGATTGGAGGAAGACCCATTAATAGCCTACAATATGCAGATGCCACAACCTTGCTTGTTCAAAGTGAAGAGGACCTGAAGGACTTACTGATGAAGAGCAAAGACTACAGCCTTCAGTATGGATTGCACTTCAACATAAAGAAAACAAAAATCCTCACAACCAGACCAGTAAACAACATCATGATAAACGGAGAGAAGATCGAAGTTGTTAAAGATTTCATTTTACTTGGATCCACAATCAACACGCATGGAAGCAGCAGTCGAGAAACTAAACAGCATATTACACTGGGCAAACGTGCTGCAAAAGATCTCTTTAAAGTGTTGAAAAGCAAAGCTGTCACTTTGAGGACTAAGGTGCACATGACCCAAGCCGTGAAATTTTTGGTCCCCTCATATGCATGCGAAAGCTGGACAATGCATAAGGAAGATCACACAAGGATTGATGCCTTTGAATTATGGTGTTGGTGAAGAATATTGAATACACCATGGACTGCCAGAAGAATGAACAAATCTGTTTTGGAAGAAGTACTGCAAACACCCTCTTTGGAAGCAAGGATGGTGAGACTTCCTCTCACGTACTATGGACATGTTATCAAGAGGGTCCAGTCCCTGAAGAAAAAGAGGAAGACTCTCAACAGTATGGGTTGACATAGTGGTGCAACAATGGAGTCAAATATAGCAATGATTGTGAGGGTAGCACAGGACTGGGCAATGTTTCCTTCTGTTGTATACAAGGTCATCATGGGTAGGAACCAATTCAATGGTACCTAGTAACAACATTTTTTTTGTACTACTTTTTCGTTTGCATTCTGATGGAAAATATATGTCTAGTCCTTTAATGATTTTCTTAGTATGGCATGCAATGTAATGCACACACACAAACATACATATATATATTATCATTTTCTAAATGACTTATATAGGAAAATTTCTGACTTTTATTGGCACATAGGTAAATTAGTGTAACATGAAATAATAACACATTGTTTTAATATCTGGCAGAGGAAGATAACCATTGATGTTATCTTGCACAATTTTTTAAGGCAAAGAAGATGTTTTTATTGATATTTATAACTACCATGAATATTTATCAAATACCAAAATGCATTGCCATCGAGTCGATTCTGACTCATAATCACCCTATGGGAGAGAGTAGAACAGCTCCATAGAGATTCCAAGGAGCGCCTGGTGGATTCAAACTGCTGACCTTTAATTTAGCAGCCATATATCTTAACCACTACGCCACCAGGGTTTCCATTTATCAAATAACAGCACCAAAATATATAAAGAAATTACTCTTAAAAGTATAATAAACATTTTATTTATTTACTTATTTTTATTTTGCCTTAGGTGAAAGTTTACAGAGCAAATTAGTTTCTCTTTAAATAATTAATACACACATGATTTTGTGACATTGGCTCCCTGAGATGTGTCAACACTCTCCCTTTCTCGACCTTGGATTCCCCACCTCTGTTCTTTCAGCTTTCCTGTCCCCTCCTGTATTTTTGTCCTTGCCCCTGGGTTGGTGTGTCCATTTAGGATCAGATGCATGGTTGAGCTACATGTATTATTATTTGTTTTATAGGCCTGTCTAATGTTTGGCTAAAGGGTGAACCGCAGGAGTGACTTCAGTGCTGAGTTAAAAGGGTGTCCGTGTGTCATACTCTCCGAGTTTCTCCAGTCTCTGTCAGATGAGTAAGTCTAGTCTCTTTTTGTGAGTTAGAATTTTGTTCTACATTTTTATCCAGCTCTGTCTGGGACCCTCTACTGTGATTCCTGTCAGAGTAGTTGGTGGTAGTAGCTGGGCACCATCTAGTTGTGCTGGACCAGTCTGGTGGAGGCTGTGATACTTGTGGTCCATTAGTCATTTGGACTAATCTTTCCCTTGTGTCTTTGGTTTTCTTCATTCTCCCTTGTTCCAGACAGGGTGGGACCACTGGAGTATCTTAGATGGCCGCTCACAAGCTTTTAAGACCCCAGACACTACTCACCAAAGTAGGATGTAGAACATTTCCTTTATAAACTATGTTAAGCCAATTGAGCTAGATGTCCCCCAAGATCATGGTTCCCAGCCCTCAGCCCAGTAACTCGGTCCCTCAGGGATATCTCGCACAATTTTATTGCTGTCCTTGTACATTTGTTATTTCATATGAATTTTAGAATTAGTTAATGAAAGAACCTACTGATAGGGAATGTACTGAGTTGATGAGAATAATTTAAGGTAATTAACATCTTTATTATTGAGTCCTTTTTTATCTACTAAGATATCCTTAGTTGTGTAGTATATCTTAAGTGCTTAACTAAAAATTTATCTACAAATATTTGCATATTTATTTCTATTTTTAAATTTAGGTACTTTGCATTATCTTTCTATTGTGAGTAAAGTCTATTTTTTAGTTTCTTTTTCTAATTACTTATTGTGGTATACTAGAATGATTTTTTATTTTGTAGGTCGATTTTGATTAGTTTTTAAAAGTTGTCAGTTGGTTATCTTGGAATTTCTTAATAGATTATTGTATAAAAAAACAAACAAACAAACCCGTTGCCATCGAGTCAAGTCCAACTCATAGTGACCCTACAGTACAGAGCAGAACTGCACCATAGGGCTTCCAAGGACCAGCTGGTGGATTTGAACTGCTGATCTTTTGGTTAGCTGTCAAACAATCACTGTGCCACCAGGGCCCCAGCTTGTTGGATAGTCTGACATTACTATCTTTTGGCATTATAATTTACTTTTTATTTATTTTTCATTCTCATTGCATTAGCTAGGCCACTCTTAGAAATTAAATATTGCTGAAAATTTCATACCAGTGACCGAAAATTGCAGAAGTATAGAGACCAGGCTATTTCAGCCCAATTTGGGACAACTCAGACAATCCATTTTAGCTCCGGAGTGTCCTCTTGGGGACAGCAGAGCCAACTGTTCAGGTATTCTTCACAGCTCAGCTCTGCAAATCTTACTTCCTTCCCATTCCTTCTACTGCATAGATTCGAGGAATACTGCCTAATAAGCATTCTACATAGTGATCTCTACCTCAGGATCAGCTTCCCAGAGAAATAGGTGATGAGATAAGATTGGGATTCCGGATCACTCAATGTCAGATTAAAATTGAGGACCCTGTGGTGCAGTGGTTAAGAGCTCAGCAGCCAACAAAAAGGTCAGCTGTTTGAATCCACTAACTTCTCCTTGGAAACCCTATGGAACAGTACTACTCTAGCCTATACAGTTGCTATGAGTCAGGATTAACTCAACCAACGCAACACGTTTGGTTTGGCTTTTTTAATCACTGGTGGTTAAGCGGAGCATGAATGTTGATGAACTTTCAGTGGTGGGTAATTTCAGTGAGTGGTAGACCTTGGAAGAAAACACATTAGCTGGAGTGATGTACCAGAAATTTGAAAATGATGAGAGATTTATTAAGTATAATGTTAGTGAAATTGAAAGAACGCTGATAAATTGAACTGATACTGGGGAAAAAAAATAATGAAAGGGTGAAGTAATTAACAAGCAGTTTTATGGCAAGCATAAAAGCCAAAGAGTCTCTGTAGTATAACCATGCTTTCATCTACTATACTGAGAAGGCAGAGACGTGGAAGACAAGTTCTGAAACTTGAGTCCAAGACAAGTTTTTTATGCCAAAGTCAGCATGCTTGTTGGGAAAAGAATGGGACACTGACGTATGGGATGGATATATTGAGATTGAGGCACTGGAAAATCTTGAATTCCAGCAACAGAGGTAAATGTTTAGCTGAAATGATACAATTTCTTGAGAAAACCAGTTGGCCATAGACTGACAAGTTGACTATATCGGGCACCTTTCACCATGGAATGGCCAATGGTTCCTTCTGACAGGAATTGACAGATTTGTTGAGTCTGGGTATGTCTTTCCTGCCCCCAGAGCCTAAGTAAGGACCACTATGGGAGGATTTACAAAATATTTGTTTCAATAGGCACATGACTTCACATAATATAGCCAGATTTTTGGGAAAAATAAGAGTGGAAATGGGGCCTGAGACCATTTAGAAGCTTCCAGTCTAATAGAAAGTTAGAACAACTTATTGAAAGCACAGCTGAGACACTAGCTTAGACATGATATTTTACAAGATCGGGGAGCCATCTTTCAGCTTTAATTTATCTGTCTCACTGAGTGTGTGTGTGTCTGTGTATACACACACACATATGCACATAACCTGTTGCCATTGAGTCGATTACAACTCATAGGCACCCAATAATACAGAGTAGAACTACCCCCATAGGGTTTTCAAGACAGTAATCTGTACAGAAGCAGATTGCCACATCTTTCTACCACAGTGCAGCTGGTGGATTTGAACTGCCGACTTTTGGGTTAGTAGCCGAGTGTTAACCACTGTGCCACCAGGGCTCCTTACGTATACACATACATATATACATGTAAACACAGATGTGTATATATATATCTACAGATATAGGTATAGACGCAGCTAGAGATAGAGATAGAAATAAAAACTTTCATCACACCAAATTTTGTTATTTTCTAAACATTCTCAGTATCTTTACTAATGCCCAACTCTGTTCTGTTGTTATTATCATGACTAATATTCTTAGTTTGCCTATTTAACCCTCTTTTATTATATTTGCCAAATGTTTTGTCTTTCATTAATCTTTTCCATAAACTACATTTGATTTTACTAGTCCACAATTTGTGTGTTCTTTGTGTGCTTGTTTTGTTTATTGCATTGATTTCCGCTTTAAACATTATTAATTCCTTCCAGGTACTGTTTTTGAATTTCTTTTTTTTTTTACATTCTTAATTTGAAAGCTTAATTTATTAACATGAATAATTCTTGCCATATAATTAATATATTTGCAGTGTGCTTTTTCTATATCATTTGGCTTTTTCTTTTGAAATACTAACATAGAAAAACTCATTATATTTCCATCTTTTTAAAATAAGAATTTTTAGTAGACTTCCTGATATACATATATTTTTAAAAGTACCTTTTTTTTATCGTGCTTTAAGTGTAAGTTTACAATTCAAGTAGTCTCTCATACAAAAATTTACTCACATATTGTTACGTGACCCTAGTTACTCTCTCTATACTGTGACAACACACTTCTCCCTTCCAACCTGGATTTCCCATGTCCATTCAGCCAGCTCCTGACCCTCTCTGCCTTCTCATCTTGCCTCTGGACAGGAGCTGCCCATTTAGTCTCATGAATCTACTTGAGCTAAGAAGCACCCTCTTCACTAGTATCATTTTATATCCCATAGTCCAGTCTAATCTTTGTCTGAAGAGTTGCCCTCAGGAATGGTTCTAGTTTTGGGTTAACAGAGAGTCCATGGGCCACGTTTTCGGGGGTCCCTCTGGTCTCAGTCAAACCATTAAGTCCTCCAATCTCAGTCAAACCATTAAGTCTGGTCTTTTTACTAGGATTTCAGTTCTGCACCCCACCTTTCTCCTGCTCCATTAGGTACTCTCTGTTGTATTCCCTGTCAGGACAGTTATTGGTGGTAGCCCAGCATTATCTAGTTCTTCTGGTCTCAGGCTGATGGAGTCTTTGGTTTACGTGGCCCTTTCTGTCTCTTGGGCTAATACTTTCCTTGTGTCTTTGGTGTTCTTCATTCTCCTTTGCTCCAGGTAGGTTGGGACCCATTGATGCATCTTAGATGGCCACTTGCTAGCTTTTAAGACCCCAGACACCACTCACCAAAGTGGGATGCAGAACATTTTCTTAACAAACTTTGCTATACCAACTGACCTATATTTCTCCCGAAACCATGGTCACCAGATCCCTGCACTTGCTACTCTGTCCCTCAAAGTGTTTAATTGTATTCAGGAAACTTCTTGGCTTTGGTTTAGTCCAGTTGTGCTGACTTCCCCTGTAGTGTGTGTTGTCCTTCCCTTCACCTAAGATAATTTTTGTCTACTGTCTAGTTAGTGAATACCCCCTCCCTCCCTCCTCACCCTTGTAAGCATCAAAGAATGTTTTCTTTTGTGTTTAAACCTTTTCTTGTGTTGTTATAATAGTTGTCTTATACAATATTTGTCCCTCTGTGACTGACTAAATTCACTCAGCATAATGCCTTCCAGATTCTTCCATATTATGTTTCATGAATTCATCATTGTTCGTTATGGTTGTGTAGTATTCCACTGTATGAATATACCATAATTTGTTCATCCATTCATCTGTTGATGGGCACCTAGGATGTTTTCATCTTTTTGCTATCTTGAACAGTGCTGCAGTGAAAATGGGTGTGCATATATCAATTCGTGTGATGGCTCTTATTTCTCTAGGATATATTCCAAGGAGCCAGGTTGCTGAATCATATGGTACTTCTACTTCTAGTTTTTTAAGGAAGTGCCAAATCGACTTTCAAAGCGGTTATACCATTTTACATTCTCATCAACAGTGCATAAGTGTTCCAGTCTCTCCACAACCTCTCCAACATTTATTATTTTGTGTTTTTTGGATTAATGCTAGCCTTTCAAGTACCTTTTTTCTTGGTATCTCATTTCATTACACTTTGATCACTCCATGAGAACTATATGGAGATACTTGTTAGAATTTTTTTTTTTAAGATTTAACATCAACCTTGTGCATGATCAAATTGTGTGAATTTTCTTTGTATGTCTGTAAATAATGTTACATAGTCTGTTTGGTGTCTAGAAACACATATACTAGTTCTAGATTTTTAAATTCATTTTTCAAATACTTTGTACGCTTTACTATTTTATCTTATTTTGTTAAAAGATGTTACAACAATAATAAATTTAGCACATCAGAACATTAATATCAACTCCACTCTTCCCTATGGTCTTACTGTGGCAGTGGCCTCCTGCAGGTGAAAAACTATAGACTGGAATCTGTTTTACATAACTGGTGAATTGCTAAATGTTGGAAGTGCCGAGGCTTGCCAATTTTGTCCCTAAAGTGGACAAAATTGTAATTTTGTAATTTGAGCTGGGAAAAGGGATTATAGCACAAATTATATTTTCCAGGAAATATTCAGATACAGAAAAAGATCAGAGGTGAGAAGAAGGGTTTGAAGGTGAGCCCAACACGAGTGGATTAGAAAAAGGGAAAGAATTCAATCAGGAACTGACTAGGTACAATTTTAGAATCTAACAAATGAAACTGGCTCCAGGGATAAATCTTCAAAAAGGAATAATGTATCAAGAAATTATTTGAAACTAGAAATGGAAGCTAATTATAAGGGAATAAGTGTTGGATGGACCTGGTTACAAAAGGGGCATGAAGGAGTTCTGCAATGAGTTTGGTGTTTTTAGAGTTCACATTTATATTTATTTCTTCCACAGGTATATTACCAGTACTTCTCAAATATTAATTTGAATATGAATCACCTGGGAATCCTGTTAAATGGCAGATTCTGATTGAGTGAGTCTGAGGTGGGACCTGAGATTCTGAATTCCTAAAAGAAATCCCGGGGGATGCTTGTAGTGATGGTCTGTAGATGACACTTTGAGTGACAAGGTGTTTAACATACTCGAAAAATTAAGAGTCACTTAAAAAATGCAGAAAATCCGGAAGGGTGTAGATAAGCGCCACATACACTCCTGGAGGACATCTGGGGGCAGAAAGATTATAGATTCTGGATCCTGACTTCTCAGACTTTGGGAGAGAAATCATGCTAGGAGACTTGCAGGAGGAGTGTGCAGTTTCTCATTTTCTATGTTGAGAAGCTGCGGAATCAGAGGCAACTCTCCCTTCCACCCACGGAACATGTGTTTCTCTGAACGAGAGGAAGACTTGAGCTCTGTGTTCCTTAGTCTTGGTGTTAAAAACCTCATGATCTAAAATAAATTATTGGAGTATACTGCATTTTCCACAAGAAAAAATGCAGCAGTGGATGCTTATGAAGTGAGTGATAGGAGCCACTGTCAAAGGACTTACTCAAACAACAAATAATCATCTCTTGTTGTTCTTTCTCCACTGAATACCATCTTCACAATCATAATCACTACCTATAAATTTAGTTTATTTGTTTCTGTATTAGAATTATTTAGACATTACGCTGATTATCTCTTCTTATAAAGGAAAATACCTTTGAAACAGTTTAAGGAAACAAGACCAGTAAAATTTTTATGTGAAGGATCAGGGAAAAAGAGGAAGGCCCTCAATGAGATGGATTGACACAGTGGCTGCAACAATGGGATCAAGCATAACAATGATTGTGAAGATGGCGCAGGACCGGGCAGTGTTTCCTTCTGTTGTACATAGGGTCTTGATGAGGTGGAACTGAGTCAATGGCACCTAACAACAACGAATGACAATAGCACATTTTTAAAACTTCCTTCTATAATCTTCTACTAACCTTGGGTTCCTAAGTCAGGGGCATTTTCAATGATAATAATAATACATGTTATTCTTTATATTAAGACACTTGCAGAGAAACAATGTAGGTCAACCTGAATTTCATTAACAGAGAAAGTACATGTTCTGTAAAGAAAGAAAACGATACAATTTAAAACATCTCTCACATCTACCAATCTGAAGGTCGTCTTAAAGGTACTAAATGGCTTCTACAGGCCACAGAGGCATTTGCTCTGGAGGAATTGTGGTATCTATGAAGGCACTTTCCAGGCAGGATAGTGAAACATGATAGAGACTAGCTCACCATGCTGAGGCAATCTCCCAGAGACTTACAACCTGCAATTAACTGCCTTTCCATTTCAGTGTGAGACTGGCAAAGAATTGCAGTGCTTCATATGTCTAGAATCCTGTATTCCCAAATCGGACATTTATTAAATAGCCCAGTAAAAAAACAAACAAACAAACAATTGCAGTCTAGTCTATTTCAACTCATGGCAACTTGATGTGTGTCAGAGTAGAACTGTGCTTTATAGGGTTTTCAGTGCCTGACATTTTGGAAGAAAATCACCACACCCTTCTTCCAAGGCACCTCTGAGTGGACTCAAATCTCTAATCTTTCAGTTAGCAGCCAAGCATGGTAACCATTTGCACTGCTTAGGGACTCCAAATAGTCCCATAGCCCCTGTCTTCATTATCTAGTGCTGCTATAACAGAAATACCAAAAGTGGATGGCTTTAATAAAGAGAAATTTATCCTCTCACAGTCTAGTAGGCTAAAAGTCCAAATTAAAGGATTCATCTCCAGGGGAAGGCTTTTTCTTTTTGTCCACTCTGAAGAAAGGTCCTTGTCATCAATCTTTCCCTGTCAAGGAACTTCTCAGGCACAGGGACCCTGAGTCCAAACGACACCCTCTGCTCCTGATGCTGCTTTCTTGGTAGTATGAGGTCCCCCGCTCTCTGCTCCCTTCCCCTTCCTTTTATCTCTTGTAAGATAAAAGGTGGTACAGATCGCACTCCAGGGAAACTCCCTTTACATTGGATCAGGGATATAACCTGAGTAAGGTACTGCGTCCCACCCTAATCCTCTTTAACATAATCTAATCTTGTCTCAGTAACCCCAGGCAGAGATTCGAATTTACAACACGTAAGAAAATCACATCAATCACAAAATGGAGGAAAACCACACAATACTGAGAATTGTGGCCTAACCAAGTTGACACATATTTTGGGGGACACAATTCAATTCATAACAGCCCCCCCAAAAAAATTGTCATATAATCTATGCAATGAATAATTTTATCGTTTGTGCTCCAGGCTTCATTAATAGCTCCTCCCAAATATGTTTAATATTGTGTGAAAGAGAGAAAATGGAGATAAGAGAAACAAAAGAAGCTACTCTTTGTACTGTTGTGCTTTTTATATCAAAATTGATCAAGTATACCTGTGGATAACTTTTCTTCGTTCAATCCTTTTCGTGTTCAGGCTGTCTGGCTTGCTGAAAGTGAAGAGGATTTGAAGCACTTACTGATGAAGATCAAAGACCACAGCCTTCACTATGAATTACACATCAAGATAAAGAAAACTAAAATCCTCACAACTGGACTAGTGAGCAACATCATGATAAATATAGAAAAGACTGAAGTTTTCAAGGATTTCATTTTACTTGGTCCACAATCAATGCCATGGAAGTAGCAGTAAAGAAATAAAACAACACTTTGCATTGGGCAAATCTGCTGCAAAAGCTCTCTTTAAAGTGTTCAAAAGCAAAGATATCACTTTGAGGACTAAGGTGCACCTGACCCAAGCCATGGTGTTTTCAATTGCCTCATGGGCATGTGAAAGCTGGACAATGAATAAGAAAGACTGAAGAAGAATCTCTGCCTTTGAATTATGGTGTTGGCAAAGTATATTGAATACACCATGGACTGTCAGAAGAACAAACATATTTGTCTTGGAAGAAGTACAATCAGAATGCTCCTTGGAAGCAAGGATGGCGAAACTTTGTCTCGCATACTTTGGACATGTTATCAGACATCACGCTTGGTAAAGTACAGGGTCAGTGAAAAAGAGGAAGAATCTCAATGAGATGGACTGACAGAGTGGCTGCAACAATGGGCTCATGCATAACAACAATTGTGAGGATGGCCTAGGACCAGGCAGTATTTTGTTCTGCTGTACATAGGGTTGCTATGTGTCAGAACTGACTCAACGACACCCAGCAACAGCAATCTGCATTGAAAATAAGATCAATTTGTGAACCACTAAAAAACAATCCTTTTCTCTCCCTTATAGTAAAGCTACATTTGGGACAGAAAATACTATTAGCCAGCTTAACAGTACATCTCATTATCCCAAATTGGCTACATGAATTTGTCCAATTTCAGAAATAAACTCTACTGTGAAAGTATAAAGAGTGATTACTATTGAATCTCCAAGGAGATGTTTTAGTTTAAAATAAATGTAATTTAGAGATACGTGTTGATTATTCATCATTTTCATATATTCAATTTAAAGCATTTATAGCTATTTTTATGACAAAGGTGAGGAAAAGTGAAGTCTATATTAAAAATGCAAGGTTAACGTGTGGCACCACAAGTAAGAATTACTGTATTCTCATAGGACATGACGCCTAAATCCAAGAAGTAGAGACATGTAATATTACCATTTCTTTCCTAAGAAAGAGGTTTGCATAGTTTTAGTATGGTTTCATGTCTGCAATGGTGAATTAATACAATCAAAAAGATCTTAAAGTTATATCAAAGGACAGAAATCACAGATGACTATGTGTTGAGAATAGGCTGAAGAATGGCAATAAAGAATATGAAAAAGAGTTGGTAGGATTATCTCCAAATTTATCTTTACTAAATGTCTCTATTTCAAGAGTACCTTGCTTATGGTTTACCTGTTTCCCTAGCATTATTTTCTCAGTTTTTTAGGTTACAATTCTTTGGAGATATGACCTGATTCTCAGCTCTGCTTGACAGATAATTGACTTTTATCCAGTCTTCTAGGTTTGTTAGATGCTTGAATTAATGGTCATTATTCAAGAAGTGGAGCCCTGGTGGCACAATAGTTAAGAGCTCAGCAAATAACCTAAAGGTCAGAAGTTTGAATCCACCAGCCACTCCTCAGAAACCCTAATGGGTGCTTCTACTCTATCCTATAGGGTCACTAAGAGTCAGAGTCGACTCGATGGCAACAGATTTGGTTTTTGGTTTATTCAATAAGTATTACAGTGCAGAATGTTGTTTCCAGAAGAGTGTGTGTTTATATGTGTGGGGTTGTGCATGTGTGAGGGCTGTGTGTGTGTGTGTGTGTGTGTGTGTTAGAATAAAGGTGGAGAGTGAAAAAGTGATTCTAAACCAGTTGCTGTTGAGTCGATTCCGACTCACAGTGACTCTATAGAACTCTATATGACAGAGTAGAACTGCCCCATTACATTTCCAAGGCTGTAAATCTTTAAGAAAACAGGCTGCCATATCTTTCCCACATCCAACAGCTGGTGGGTTCGAACTCCTGACCCTTCAGTTAACACCCAAGTGCTTAACCACTGTGCCAATAGGGCCCCTTAGTAATTCTAAAAAGACATGGATAAAATTATTTTTCAGATTCTAAAAGTATAATTCTAGAGGTTATATCTGCCATTTCAGCTTTGTCTCATAGATATTCTATCAGTGACTTAAAGATTCACACAATCTTCTTTCACAGGGCCTGAAACTCACATGTAATATCTTAATATAAAATATACATTTGTAAACATATTTTATTTACGGTAAGCAAAAACCACTTTGTGACTTTCTTTGGCAGAAAAATTAATATTTAAATGTGAAGGCCCAAATACTATTTCTCATGTGTGGGATTTCCCCCAAAAAAGACTAAATTTTCTCTTCTTCTTTGCTTTATTTTAGTTGTTACCCAGCCAAAAAAATCTTTTTTTTTTAACTCCCAGTCTTAACTTCCCTTAGTGTTTACTCTCAAGAATCTGTTAAACCCCTGGTGATCTCAGCGAATCCCAAAATATCAATTGCAAGTCTATTGCCAGATGATGCTGTCTTATCTTCACAGACTACACCTGAAAGGCTGTTGTGTGTTTCACTCATTAGAACAGGCCCTTCCCTATGATCTCAGTCTTTCTCAATATTATTCATATTTTTCCTACACATTGTGAGGATCCTGAGCTTTGACACTATTATTTATAAACAGCTAAAAAATAAGGAAAAGAAAAAAGTTGACACAAGTGAAGAATTCAGATAGATATTGAAAATTTATGGTAAAGATGGAGCATCTTTGTTATCATTATTTAATTACATAAGATTTATATTTCTCCATGTTTGAAATGAGGTTAGTCAATCGATTTTTTAGCTCATCTCCTAAATTGACTGCTTGACTTTGCTTCTGATAATGCCTAAATTCTAAAAGCAAGCAGAGCAGCTTTGATTAGTAAATAACAAAATAATAAAATGAAATACTGTTACTTATATACACGCAAACACCCCCCCACCAAGTGGTATAAGGAAGGAGTAACTTATTGTTTGATGAGGCAAGCATTAATGTTTGTCATTTAAATTTGACCTGCCCTATTTGTGATTGAGAGTTTGAAAACTTTTTGCAAGATAAGACAGTAATATCATCATACTGCGTTAAAGACACCTATTAGTCATGTCCTGGACAAATAGGGATTGATGACTCAGACATAATTCTCCTAAATATGCCTGCTGTTCTTAAAAAGGCAGAGATATATGACTCAAAAATAACACCAAGACAGAAATAATTTTGTGCTTCACTTTGCCGCATTGACTTTCCTCCAGAATGTATAGCTAAACTCCACATTTTATGAATAAGCTTTTGTCAATACTACAGATGTATGTTTCTAACTTCTAAATCAAGCAAATTCCTGTGTCAAATAAAACAAATAATCAGCTGCAGCAGAGGTAAGCGAGGTGTATATGTAAGAATTATGCATCAAAGATTGACGGACAGCCATACATACATGTAAATGCCCTACTGCTACTGTTTGCTGTGTCTTAAAGAGAAGGTTAAGAGTGTCATATATCACTCAAAAATGATTGAGTTGTAGTATTCTTTTGACAGGGTCTCATTTCATGTGATATATTGTGCCGGAAGAGCATACAATTTTTGAGGGGGAGGCAGAGAAGACGTGGACAGATTGTAGCACTGATAAAATGCGTATTTTTTCCAAGTATGTGCAAACACTGCCAAGACCATGGCAAAGCACCATGCTTTGTGTACACTGATTGCTTGGGGTAACATAAGTACAACCACCAAATTTCATTAAGGATGACGGCAAACGTATTCTCTTTTCTCTGTGGACTAACAAGTCTTTCAACTTAAATATTTTGGGATTTTAGCAGGCATCAAAGATGTAAATGAAATCCTGCCTCCAAGATACATCTTTGTCCTTGAAGAATGATCAAAGTTCTACTTATGTTTATAAATTAAAATCAAATATATTTTCCAAATGCCAGTGGCATCCCAGTCTCATCTTTTTAAATCATGGATACGAATCCCAGTTGTCATTTTTCTCTTAATGACACATAAGTATTACATTATGTGAATTTTAATATGTGAACCTTAAAATACACAGGTTTTAGCCATAATTAAATGATTTCCTTAATATTCCATTGCAGGAATTGTTCAGAGGGAATTATTATGTAAGAAAGAAAAAAATAATGTTAAAAATGCCAACAATTTCTGATTAGGAATATTCCTACTAAACTCTCACTATGTTTCAGAACAAAAGCAATTTTGTTTTATTCCAAAAGCCCTAGGAAACAATATATCAAAGAAAGAGAGAGAGATGTTTGTTTTATGACCACTATTCTCCCCCTTAAAGAGCCCTAGCAGCACAATGGCTAAGCGCTCGGCTGCTAACCAAAAGGTCTGAGGTTGCAACCCACCAGCCACCCTGCAGGAGAAAAGACCTGGTGATCTGCTCCCATAAAGATTACAGCCTAGAAAACCCTACGCGGAAATTGTAGTCTGTCACACAGGGTCACAATGAGTAGGAATTGACTCCTTGGCACACAGCAACAACAACATTTCTTACATTAATATAATGGATGATCTCCCAAAGTTGTATTTTTAACGTTAATTTCTCTGACAAAGTTTTCCAGTTTAAAAATTGGGTCAGATGAACAATCATGAGAGTAAGTAAAGCACTGATACAGACCCACAATACTTGTCATGCAAAAACCACCATGCCAGTGTCAAAGCTTTGGGTTGCAATTTCATTTGACTGTAATATTGGGTATCATATACTGAATATATGATTGTCACCTGATACGTATTTCCCTTCTTTCTTGCTTACAAATCCTTCTTTTTGTCTAGGCTGACAACGTGCCCAAGCCACATTTGATGAATCATGCTGTGTCTATGTCAATAATGGTATTCCTATCACTTGTCAGTTATTCAAATTCTTCAACTCTTTTGTAGCTTGATGGTCAATAAGATATAAGGGGAATTCTGCTGGGTGAATCCTGTTGTTGTTAGGTGCTGTCGAGTTGGTTCCGACTCATAGCAACCTCATGAACAACAGAACAAAACACTGCACCACGGTCTTGTACTATCCTCACAATTGTTTTTATGTTTGAGCTCATTGCTACAGGCACTGTGTCAATCCATCTCGTTGGGGGTCTTCCTCTTTTTTGCTGAACCTGTACTTTACCAAGCATGATGTCCTTCTCCAGGGACTGATCTCTCCTGATGACATGTCCAAAGTATTTGAGACATAGTCTCACCATCCTTGCTTCTAAGGAGCATTCTGGTCTTACCTCTAGAAAAGGTAAATTTACATTCCTAGTAGAAAAAAAACATGATAGCTGGTGCTAACTTCCCTTTTATTTCTACCTTGAATGTGAGCAGAGTACCTGTCGAGCTCCAGGACCCATGTTTTGACAATGAGGTAAACTGCATTAGATCAGAAAACAACCTAGGCGAACGATCAACAGACAGAAATCATATGTGCCCTGATGAGCAGTTAAACTAATGAATGCAACAGATGATTTCTTGTAAAGTGGCAAAAATAACACCTACGTATTTAAACCTGGAGCCCTGGTGGCGCAGTGGTTAAGAGCTTGGCCTGTAACTAAAAGGTTGTCAATTTGAATCCACTGACCACTCCTTGGAAACCCTATGGGGCAGTTCTACTCGTCCTATAGGGTTGCTGTGAGTCGGAAAGGATTCAATGGCAATGGGTTTGGATTTTTTTGGTTTTTATTTAAGCCTACTTGATGAATTTTCAGCTTCCATAAGCATTCCTATCTCTCATAACCCTTGGTTAGAGACTAAAGCAAAATCAACTTTATATAAACATAATTATCTACAAATATATGATATTTTTACCATGGATGTGACTTAATAATAAAAGGAATACCAAAGAAGAATTGATACATTTGAAATGTGGTGTTGGCGAAGAATATTGAATATACCATGGCCTGACTGCCAGAAGAAGGACATCCAGAATGCTTCTTAAAAGACGAGACTTCTTCTTGCTTTTTTGGACACATTATCAGCGGGGATCAATCCCTGGAGAAGGACATCATGCTTGGTAAAGTAGAAGGTGAGTGAAAAAGAGGAAGTTCCTCAACAAGATGGATTGACACAGTGGCTACAATAATCAACAATGGACTCAAACATAGCAACCATACTGAGGAAGGCGCAGGGCAAGGCAATATTTTGTTCTGTTGTTCGTGGAGTCACTATTAGCCAAAACCAACTCCAAGGTACCTAACAACAACAACAGCTTGAAAACTTACGAGTCAATTATTAAATAATTGGAATCAGATAGTAGATACGTGGTTTATGCTTTCATACTATATTTTCATCTCAAGTAATCAGCCTTGCTTTCTAGAAAATTCTTAGTTTCCAAAGCCAGGAATCTTGTTCTTGTGAAATAAGCCCCAGAGATGGAGAAATGTATAGAGAATAAAAGACAGTCAGGAATCGATAACCAATATTAAAGTATTATCATATAATTTCTAGGAGATTCAAAAAATTAATGAATCCATTTTAAGTTCAGTGTCTTCAAGTCCCAAGAATCCATGAATAGGAAAGAGGAAATAAGCAGAGGATCATTTAGGCAAACATAATGGGCATAGGCATTATCCTCACTTAATTTGTATTTTTACTGTTAGCTCTACATAAGTTTTTTCACTGCTCACGCACAGAGCATGTCCTGGTAATAAAGAGAAATCTTTCTGCGAAACAAAAATACTCATCCTATTTTTGAGCTTACTATCACTAACAGGAAATCTTGATCGTGTTTCCAGGATGAATTTTCACCCATACCTTCTGGTATGATAAGCAGCATCTGTTAACTCAGTCTAGGTCTGGAGTAGTAATGCTCCTTTTGACCATAATGAGTAGTGAAATAAAGAAACCCTCTGGTACTTGGCTTCTCCTACACTCAGATAAGAAAGAGGAGAGATGTTACTAGTATCTCCTTGTTTCCAAGGTTTAATTATAAGCTAGACACCTTTTAAGTGCTTCTACTATGTAAATGCAAAGGAGGGAAAAAGTAGAAAATAATAGCGTGCCACAGTGTCTTGTGTATAAGATGAACAAGTGCACAATGATGTTTCTCTAATTTGCAAGGGCGTTTTTAGGACAAATGTGAGCACAATTTAGTTTCTATTTTCCTAAGGAGAATTTTTCATACAAATATAACACACTATAACTGAGATCTAGCCTATAATTATAAGTTCTGAATATACAGCCATAATATATTGAAACCAAACCAAACATGTTGCTTTAGCTACTCCTGTATAAAGTACAAAGTTAAACCAGTAAAAATAAATATCAGATTAGTGAAATGTTGTTATTGCAGGCAAAAATACAACACAAGCTGGTAAATAAGTCCCATGGAATTGTACATCAGTAAATACTGGTAACTCAAAAATCATCTATAATAAAAAAAAAATTACTGTATTTCTATGCAGTTAATTCAGACTAAATGAAAATATCATTAGAATTTGGTATAATTCAAGACACTCAATGCAATAAATCAAATAAAATCATATATAGATAGCAACATTACATATAGTTGTATCAGGGATCCCCAAGACCACCATATGATTTGCTAGGAGGACTCAAAGGACTCAGCACATTGTTGTATTCACAGCTATGACCTATTACAGTGAAAGGCTAATAGCAAAATCAGCATAGGAAAAAAACGCATGGGGCAAAGTCCAGAAGAAACCAGATGCAATGGTTAAGAGCTCAGCTGCTAACCAAAAGGTCAACAATTTGAATTCACCAGTCATTCCTTGGAAACCCTATGGGGTGGCTCTACTCTGTCCTATAGGGTCACTATGAGTTGAAATTGACTCGATGTCAATGGGTTCTTCCAGTGGAATAACAAAGAATACACATAATTCTCCCAGGAATAAATTGTGACAACATGTTTAAAATGGTGTCTACCAGGGAAGCTCACTACAAACTCTGTCTAGCGTTTTTATTGGGGGCTGTTCACCTAGGCACTCACTGCCGTGCATGTGCCAAAATTCCAGAGTCCCTGATAAAAAAGTGGGTATTCAGTATAAATCGTCTTATTAGCAGTTTAGGCTTCATGACGCACTCTTATCAGTTTTGGGTATGGTGGGAATCCTCAGATATTCAAGTTCCTGGACATCACCCAAGGGCCAGTATTGTAAGCAGGCCTGCTATGTTACCTCTTTCCAGCTCAATAGTCAAATATTTCAGAAACTATGTTCTAAAATATTAATACATTTTAAGAAATTCAAATGGCATGTCCATGTATGTAATAAGTCATATATTTTTTTCCTGAATATTAGAAAACTGGTCATCAAGAAAAACTGAGTTAATTTTAAAAAGGTGGATTCAGTGACTATCATAGTATTCCATCAAGATGCAGACATGTAAAAATATATTCTAAAAGTTTCGCTCTTTGCCATAAAAATCTAGAATGTCATCATCTTCAAAATCACATAAATAACTATCCTCAATAGCGGAAAATCAAAACGATTTACCTTTCACAGTTCTGATGATTCTCTTCATGATTTGTCTTCATCAATTTAAAAACTGAATGACTAATATGTTCATTACTCTTTGGTAGCTAATAATGCTTTCCTTTTTGCATTTGAAACACACTTGTGTCAACTAAGTGATAAATATTTAATATTATTATTAACATTATTCTCGTTATTTGGTAAACTAAATTGATTTCCACTAACGTTTAATGTTTTATTGAGATATAACTCACACACCATATTATTCAATGTGATTATGTGCCATTTAATGGTTTTCAAAATGGTCCCTGGGTTGTGCAAACAATTTTAGAATATTTTTATCAACCCCAAAAGATTTCTGTAGCAATTAGAGATCACTATCAATGTTCTCCCAACCCACAAGGCCTAAGCAAACACTAATCTATGTTCTGTCATTTTAAATTTGCATATTCTGGACTTTTTATATATGTCGAACTTTTTTTTACAATTGGCCTCTTTCACATAGCATAATAGTTTCAAGGTTCAGCCGTGTTGTAGTCTTTGTATTTATTGCTTTGTATTGTTGTGTAACATTCCATTGTGAGAATATACCACCTTGTATTTTTTCATTCATCAGTTTATGAGAATTAGGGTTGTCCATTTTTTGGTTTTTATAAACAATGCTACTATGAACATTCATATACATATTTATGTGGGGACATATGTTTTCATTTCATTTGAATGTATACCGGTAAGTAGAATTGCTCTGTCACATAGTAACTTTATTATTAACTTTTGAGGAACTGCCAAAGTGTTCTAGAAAGCAGTTGTACCATTTTACATTCTCACCAGCAATATATGAAAATTTTAATTTCTCCACAGCCACACCAATACTTGTTTTCATATGCCTTTTTGATTATTGCCATCTTAGTGGGTGTGAAGTGGTATCTCACTGAGGTTTTTATTTGCATTTCCCTAAGAGCTTATGATGTTGAGCAAGTTTTCATGTTCTTATTGGCCATTTGTATATCCTTTGCCCTTTTTTTTCTTAATATGGGTTGTCTCTTTTTCTATTGAGTGGTGAGTCTTTATATACTGTAAGGGGAAATAATCTCCTTATCAGATATATGGATGCAAATATATTCTGCCCGTCTGCGTGTCATCCTTTCTTTTACTTTCTTGATGGTGTCCTTTGAAGCACAAAAAAAATAATTTTTAACAAGTCCAATTTATATTTTTTTATTTCTCCTATAATTGCTTTTGGTGTCATGTCTAAGAAGGCTTTGCCTAACCGAAGATCACAAAAATTTACTCCTATGTTTTTTTTTTTCCTAAGAGTTTTACTATTTTAGCTCTTACATTGAGTTCTATGATCCATTTGGAGTTAATTTTTGTTTATGATGTGAGGTAGTGATTCAACTATATTCTTTTACATTTGTATATCCATACATCACAGAGTCAATTTGTTAAAAAAATTATTGAGTTGTGTGACACCTTTGTCAAAGATCAATTAATCATACATATGGATGTTTATTTCTGGACTCTCCATTCTATCCCATTAGTCTGTATGTCTATCCTCATGTTAGCACTAAAATATATTGATTACTATAGCAAATTTTGAAATCAGGAAGTTAAGGCTTTCAACTTCATTTTTTTCAAGGTTGTTTTTGTTACTCTGGGTACGTTGTATTGCATATAATAATTAGGACGAACTAATTAGGAATTTTTTTTAATTGCAAAACTTGTATTCTGAAAACTACAAAATATTGTTGAAATAAATTAAATATTATCTAAATTAATGAAAAGACCTCCCATGATCATGGATTGGAGATGTAATACTATTAAAATGACAAAGCTCCTCAAATTAACCACCAGATTAAATGTACTTACCATAAAAATTCCCACTGACTTTTTTCATAGAATTTGGCAAGCTCGTCCTAATTATTATATGTAAATGCAAGGTACCCAGAGTAACAGAAACAACCTTGAGAAGAATGAAGTTGGAAGACTTAACTTCCTGATTTCAAAATTTGCTATAGTAATCAATATATTTTGGTGGTGTTTGTTAGATTTTGACAAATGTTTGATCGTCATTCGTTGAGATGCTTATCAGCTACCTAGTGTTGTCATAACAAAAATACCACAAGTGAGTTGCTTTGAAGTACAGAAATTTATTTTCTCAAGATTCTGGGGTCCAAAAGTCCAAATTAGGGTCTCAGCAGTATCGTTTCCTTTTGTGGGCCTCTCGCCTAGTTTCTGATATCTGCTAGCAATACTTAGCATTACTTTGATTGTAGACATGATGTCTGTCTCTCCGCTGTATGTGTGTCTATTCTGCTCTTGTTATAAGACACCACTCAGAAGTGATTAGGTTTAGGATCTACCATGCTCTGGTATGACCTCATTACATAACAAAAGAAAATCTCTATTTCTAAACAGGGGTAAGGACTTCTACATTTCTTTTTGAGTGACACAATTTAATCCATGATAACTGTGTATTTTTTTAATGA
Source organism: Trichechus manatus latirostris (assembly GCF_000243295.1). Lineage (NCBI taxonomy): Eukaryota > Metazoa > Chordata > Mammalia > Sirenia > Trichechidae > Trichechus > Trichechus manatus. Next base: position 5,380,164 of record NW_004444060.1, on the reverse strand, counting down.
TATGATATATTCCATTATTTTATTTTCAGATGTTAAACAAATTAGATTCTTTGGATAAATCACACTTGGTCACGGTGTATATAATTTTAATATGTTGCCTGATTTGATTTGCTAGCATTTTGTTGAGTATTTTTGTTTCTGTATATAGGAGATACTGGTGTGTAGTTGTATTTCTTATGATAAATTTGTCTAGTTTCAGTATCTGGGTAACAATAGCCATGTAGAATGAATTGGAACATACTAACTCCTTTTGTATTTTTTTGGAAGAACTCTAGCTAATGGGATATGAGTAGAATTAATATACCCCTTAGACTAGAGCCCTGGTGACGCAGTGGTTAAGAGTTTGTCAACAAAAAGGTCATCAGTTAGAATCCACCAGCTGCTGCTTGGAAACCCTATGGGGCAGTTCTACTCTGTCCTATAAGGTTGCTATGAGTTGGAATTGACTCGATGGAAATGGATTTGTTTTTCGGAGGATTTTTTTTAATATTAAGACAAACAAACCAAAACCAAAATTTCATGTGTGTTCTGTGTGTGTTTTCCAGCTGACTGACATGAGGCTCCAGTGCAAAATTGGAAGTAACATGTTGAAGACAGCATAGTTACTATCCACCTGGATTGTTGCTGAATAAATGCGTGGAGCAGACGTCATTCTCCCAAACTCTCTCTCCTTCATAACCACTCCCCTTTTCCCATTACAACCAACTTGGAATACCCTAGCCTACTATTAAAGAATAAATGTATATTATGCTCAGCTTTTAAGTATGTAGTTGTTATCACAATTTAGTCTACTGTGATATACACCACTCCGTAGCTGATATGAGAATTTGTTTCCAAGTAGTTTTTTCTTCATTAAGTTAGTTAAGTACTTTTTTAAAATTAAAAACAAACAAACAAATGTGAAAAAATGCAAAAGTTCACTATTCTCCTCTAAATTGATAAAATTCACACTGGGCTTTGACTATGTTTCACTGAAACTTAAGTTACTGTAGTGTCTGTTTCTGAGGTGTAACCTGTTTCTGAGGTGCATTCCTTGTGATCTTCAAGTAAGCTATGCAGATGTTTTATACTAAAAAGTTTTGTTCAGATTTCAGTAACAAATAACTGACCAAATAGGACTGACCATTAAAAAAATTAAGGTTATAAACAAAATCTTTGAATATTGTAACTTGAAAGAACTTGAGTCCATGGCATCTTCAGGTCTTCATAAAGCATGTTTACAGTGAGAAAAAGAAATCCAAATTTAGATTAAATATGCTGATGGAGACAAGCTAAGCTAGTCTCTATAGCTTTCTTTCCCTGAGGAATAGCAGGGATAGCTGGTAAATTGGAAGTACAAAGATCAGTCTTCAAAAAAGTTTGGCAAACTCAAATGTATTTTTTGAGAATTTCATTATTTGATGAACTCCAGTAAAGTTGGTGACCAAAGAGTAAGATTCCAGATCACATGAAAAAATGTAATCTAGACAGTAAGAAAACCATATTTGATTTTTTAAAGGTCTGTCATTTTATTAATTAGACCAGGATACTGACCTTTTAGGAAAAAGTCACTTCATTTTTCCATAGAAAATAATGGGTGTTTGAATCAACTTCTACTAAAATATTTCTTATTAATGTTTTTTAGGAAAAAAAAAAAGATGTAGTTACAGTATAATTGATCACACTATCCAAAGGGAGGTTCATCAATGTTCCGGTGCATTTGATGCATCAGGAGAATGTTGACCTACACGCATCTCCCAGCAGATCAGTCTGTTCTCACACACCAACGATGGTATACACTCACAATATAAACTATCCTTCCTTAACTGCCTATGAAGGGTGTGGCTATGGCAACCGTGCATGTTTTCATTCCCAACCTTAAACTCTTAGGGATTAAATAGTTGTTGTTATGGTATGTGATGCAACAAAAATCAAAACCAAGAACTATTTAACAAAGGAGAGACATAAACATGAATAGTATTTTAATTATATTCTAGAAAAAGATACTATGAAGAGAGAAAGTACTATTGAAGTTTTGAAACTATAAATGAGAAAAAGTTTGAAAAAATTTCCAGGAACAAACTATGAATCTTAGATAAAGTTGTGGTTTCTAATGATACTATCTGTGTCTGCTAAGCTGGATAATAAGAAGTTATTAATGGAGGTGACTGTTAATTTTCAAACTACAAGAAACATAAGTCAATTGAGTGTTGTTTAGAAGACTTCAGTAGACTGTGAAACATATTTGATGGTTAAATGGTAATGTCACTGGACATTCCCACTGCTTGTTTTGATTATGTATGGAAGTTGAGTCAATGTCTCATTATAGTACAGGAATCCACTCTGACCAAAGACTCTTATCCCTAGTTTGGATGTCTCATGGCAATGAAAGGTGTTAATGTTGCAAAATCTACTAGTAAAGAGCAGACATTCTCAACTATCAGAAAACAGACATATGGGCCTTGAACATAAAATGGATATCAGCTCTCTCCTCAGGTAGCTGGGCTTTCCTCCTTTACAGGTACATATTTTTTTCAGTGTTGATTTCCAGGTGTCTCCTGCTGTAACCATCTGTATGTTTATCTGAGTTTGGGGAACTATTGAATATTTTGGGCACTGGATATTAAAATATTCATAGCCCCTAGAAGTGTTGTGTGCCATTGCAAACAAACAATTTTCCTGATCAAAAATAAATAAATAAATAAATGCTAGTACACACTGGGTTACAGTAACCCATCCTCAGAAAGAAATTCCATCCTGGACTACCAATTACTGCCCAAACCACAGCCTTCTTACTCTGCATGTTATATCTTTTGATATAATGGAGCCCAGGTCAGTACCTACGGTGGGACTGGGTGAGCTGAGCTTCCAGATAGAAAATGTCATTGATTCAGGTTGCATGTAGTGACAAAAAGAAGATTTGGAATTGAATATTTCTACACTCTGGATGAAGATAAGTCATTATAAGTATATTTTAAACTTTAAATAATGCCTATCTCTCTGGTATTGCTAAGTCTGACTTTATTTAAATCCTATAATCCTTTTCCAAATATAGAAAATGTTGTAATATCCTTAGAAATAAAAGAAGTATTATCTAATATTGATTTTCTTTTAAGTATGTACTTGAAGAGTCAGTTAAATATGACTGGTTTGCTAAAGTTTGAAACATTATTTTTGTGTTTATAAAAATATGTGTGTGCTTTTATTTTTTTTAGGGAACATGCAACATTTCTTCTAAATTTCTGTTTCTTCTTCTGGTATTTCATAACACCCTGTAGGGTAACCTGTACAAGTACTTGCAAGAACATCAGAAAATTTAAAAAAAAAATCATAAACATATATACTGTGTGTATGTTGGTAGATATATCTTTGCCACTAGACACTATTTCCTATAGCTAAATGCTACAGTGTTACTCAGAATACTACGGAAATATTGCAATCCCAATAAAATCTGGTGGAAAGAACAAAACAGACATGTAGACTGAGAAAAACACCATAAATCTGTACAAAGAAGATGAAAAATTCACTTGACTTGGTAAATTTCTGAAATAGAAATTACAAATATTTTAAAAAATTAACTTGAAATTAATTGCAGTTATATTAAAAACATATATGCAGGACTTTTGGGCAACATGGTGCTATAGTCAGAAGCACCATGCCGTCCCTCCAAAGCAAAGATCTGAAAAACTAAGCCAAACGGAGAAAACGGCGATCCTGAAACCCTAAGCATCAAATGAAGAGATAAAGTACTCAGCCAAGCACTGAATGGAGTAAGAAACTGACACAGAGCAGAGAGTGAGGAGACATACATGCAGAGGTCCCCTATCAGCTAATGCAGCATGGATCCACCATCTTGGACTCCTTTCAGAGACCAGTGAACAGAGGGTAAAAGAAAGTAGCTTCACAGAGCTTCCTGTGGGAGACAGAACAACCAGTAACCAGAAATATACGCTTTCCCAACTCCCACCCTTCTTCACCTCCACTCAGCCTCCTCTGCTTCCTGCAGGCACAGTCCTTTGTCTGGGAAGCACTGGCTTCACCCTGGTGTCACTTGGATTCCACCTGCCTGCACTGACTGGCTCCCTAAATGCCATTTGTTGGCTGCTGGTGTTGCTTTTTTCCACTTCTTTAGATTTCTTCCTTACCTCTCACCACCTTCCACTCCTTTCTCTCAAATAGTTGGCTTCGTGTGCCATCTTTGCTTCTTCCTGAAATGCTGTGAGACTCCACTTGAATGTGAGACCGCTTCCCAGCCCATGCTGCCACATTGGTGAGATCCAGGGGCTTTTTTGTTTGTTTGTTTTGAATTGTTCGTTTGTTTTCTGTTTCTTTTCTCCAATTGGGAGCCCGTTCTAGCAGGGCAGTACTGTGAGGCTTAGGACATACCACCTCAATTTGCACAGACACCCAGAGGGATCACTGAGGGCATTTCTTTCTTCTTGTTTTTTTTTTTTTTTCTGTTTTTCCTGTTCTTTTTACTTATTTATCTGTTTTGTTTACTTTTCCCTTTTTGTCTTTCTTCATTACTCAGTTTCTCGTCTCTCTATACTTTCCTTTCCCCTGAATACCTGGCACTGAGTGACACCTCTACCACTTTTAGCCAGGTTGTACATCACAGCCTGGGAGCAACTTCCCAAGACCTCGCCGCAGCACCTGTGTGGTCCTTGAGAGCTTTGCTTTTCTTTTTCATCTAATTTTCATTTATTCATTTTTTTATTTTCTTTCTTCTTTTCTTCATCTTCTCCTTTTTGTTTTTCTCCATTTCATAGTCTCTCATCTCTCCAATCCAACGGCAAGCTCCCCTAGCACTCTTTTTTTGTTTGTTTGTATGTTTTTCACTCCTGTTCCTCTCTCCTCTCTCTCCTGTCTCCCATATGCATCTTAGCTCCACACATCAAAATCTCCCACCTCTATCCTACCTACCTGTACTGTGCTGAACATCACACCACCAGGGAGCACAGGCACGGGTTACTGGAACCTGCCCTGCATTGATTACCTGTCAGCCCTTGTGGCTGTAGTAACTGCCACAAGAAACCCATCCCAGAAACTCTTCTTCAGCTAGACCTGCCCTGCTGTACCATATCTGAGCGACTGACCCTGCCAGTTGGAGGAGGAGGCTAAAAGTACCATGCCCACAGATGAGCAAACAACAAAGAACACACAGCCCGCCTTCTCAGACATAGCCAAATAAAACAAAAAAGCAAGATGAAACAAACAAATCTACAATCAATAAATGAGGAAAATAACCACCAAATGTCCCAAAGACAGCTGACAATATCAAAACATTTACAAAAACAGGACAGGATGGTTCCAGTAGGTGTCCAAAATAAAACACCAGATGACATTTCAGTGGAAGAAAAAGCACTAGAACTACCTAATAGGGAATTCAAATCTCTAATACTCAGAATTATCCAAGAGTTGAAGCAAAAAGCAGACAAAAATGAGGAAAAAATAGACAAATTCATGGAAAATACAGACAAAAAATGGAAGAATTCAGGAAAATAATGCAGGAACAAAATGCAAAAATAAACTCACAACTAGACATCATACAAACACAACAATTAGAAATCCAAAAGATAAACAACAAGATTTCAGAAATGGACAGTGTCATATAAGGGCTGAAGGGAAGGTTTGAAATGGTGGAAGACAGAATCAGTGAAATTGAAGACAAACACTTGGATACAACTTTGTTTGAGAAAAACTCAGAAAAACTCAGAAAAAAGAACAAAGAAAAATGAAGAGACCCAGAGAGTTATGTGGGATACACTCAAAAGCAAAAATTTGCCAGTGATTGGATTTCCAGAACAGGGGGAGAAACCAGAAAACACAGAGAGGGTCATTGAAGATCTGCTGACAGAAAACTTCCCCAATTTTATGAAAGATGAAAAGCTGGCCATCCAAGAAGCTCAACGAACCCCATATAGGATAGACCCCAAAAGAAAATCACAAAGACATATCATAATCATACTCAGCAAAACCAAAGACAAAGAATCCTAAGAGCAGCTTGAGAAAAAATGTCACATAAAGGAGAAACAATAATACTAAGCTCAGATTATTTGGAAGAAACCATGCAGGCAAAAAGGCAATGGGATGATATATACAAAACCTTGAAAGAAAAAGAATTGCCAGCCAAGAATAATATATCACTCATTCAAACATGAAGGTGAAATTAGGACATTTCCAGATAAACAGAAACTAAGGGAATATGTAAAAACCAAACCAAATTTACAAGAATTATTAAAGGGAGTCCTTCCATCTGAGAACAAACAACATCAGACCACTGGCTGAATCTAGGATATAGGATCATACCAGCCAGATACCAGTCTAGGAAATGAACTCTCAAGGACTATCCAAAACCAAAAGAAATACAACAGGAAATCATAGCAGTTAATCTGTAGATGACAACAACATCAGAACAATAAAAGAGGGAATAAATGGTGTAGGTATAGAACCTTCAAATGGAGATGAAGGTAAGATGATACCAAGTATTAATAGACTGCTTCAAACTTAAGAAGATAAGAGTAAATTTCAAAGTAACCACAAAGAAAGTTAACAAACATACTCATCAAAATAAAGAGGAAAAGCATAAAGTCCCAATAAAAACAAAACCTACAAAAATAAAAGGAATGGAAAAAAAATCCACAAACAAAAGGAATTCAGCACAGGAAAGTAACAGGAACAAAGAAAAATTCAGCACCATAAAAAAAAGCACTACAACATGACAGAAATGAACTCATGCCTATCAATAATTACACTGAATATAAACAACATAAATGCCCCCATAAAGAGACAGAGAGTGACAGAATAGATTAAAAAAACAGGATCCATCAATATGCTGTCTACAAGAAACACACCTTAGAAACAAAGACATAAATTTATTAAAAATCAAAGGATGGAAAAAAAGATATCAAGCAAACAGCTACCAAAAAAGAGCAGGAGTGGCAATACTAATCTAAGATAAAATAGACTTCAAAAGAAAATCCACCATAAAAGTCAAAGGAAACTGTATAATGATTAATGAGATGATCCATCATGAAGACACAGCCATAATAAACATCTAAGCACCCAATGACAGGGCTCCAAAATAAATAAAACAAACCCTAACAGCACTGAAAAGAGAAATTGACAGTTCTGCAATAATAGTAGGAGACTTCAACACACCAGTCTCAGTAAAGGACAGAGAATCTAAAAAGAAACTCAGCAAAGGTACAGAATATCTAAAGGGCACAATCAGCCAACTTGACCTCATAGACATATTTAGAACACTCCACCCTACAGCTGCAAAATACACATTCTTTTCCAATGCACGTAGAACGTTCTCCAGAATAGACCACATCTTGGGCCACAGAGCAAAACCTTGAAAAGATCCAAAACATTAAGATAATATAAAGTATCTTCTCTGACCACAAAGCCATCAAGGTATAAATTAACAATAGGAAGAGCAAGGAAAAAAAATCAATTACATGGAAACTGAATAACATTCTGCTTACAAACCCCTGGGTAATAGAAAAAATTAGAGATGGAATAAAAAAATTCCCAGTATCAAATGAGAATGAAAACACATCATACCAAAACCTTTGGGAAACAGCAAGGGCAATCCTCAGAGGACAATTTATAGCGATAGATGCACATATCAAAAAAAGAAGGGACAAAATCAAAACATTAACGACACAACTCTAACAAATATAAAAAGAACAGCATAAAAAGGCCACAGCCACGAGAAGAAAGGAAATAATAAACAGCAGAGTAGAAATAAATGAAATAGAGAATAGAAAAACAATAGAAAGAATCAACAAAACCAAAAGTTGGTTCTTCGAAATAATCAACAAAATCGACAAACCACTGGCCAGACTGACAAAAGAAAAACAGGAGAGGACATAAATAACCCAAATAATAAATGAAACGGGGGACATTACAACAGACCCAACTGAGATAAAAAGGATCATAACAGAGTATTATGAAAAACTGTGCTCCAACAAATTTGAAAACCTAGAGAAAATGGTTAAATTTCAGGAAACACACTACCTAAACAAACTATCACAAAGTGATGTTGAAAATCTGAACAGACCCATAAAAAGAGAAGAGATTGAAAAAGTAATTAAAAAAAAAAAACACCTCCCAACAGCAACAAAAAAAGCCCTGGCCCAGAGAGCCTCACTGGAGAATTCTACCAAACATTCAATGAAGAGCTTTCACCAGTACTACTCAAACCATTTCAGAACATAGAAAAGGAAGCGACACTTCCAAATCCATTCTATGAAGCCAGCATATCCCTGATACAAAAACCAGGCAAAGATGTTACAAAAAAAGAAAATTACAGACCAACATCTCCCTTGAATATAGATGCAAAAATTCTGAACAAAATTCTAGCCAGTAGAATTCAGGATCATATCAAAAAAATAATACACCACGACCAAGTAGAATTCATACCAGTTATGCAAGGATGGTTCAACACTAAAAAATCAATCAAAGTAATCCACCACATAAATAAAAGGAAAGAGAAGAATCACATGATTATCTCAGTTGACGCAGAAAAGGCATTCAACAAAGTCCAACACCTATTCCTCTTAAAAAAAAAACTCTCGATAAAATAGGTATAGAAGGGACATTTCTCAACATAATAAAGAGCATCTATGCAAAACCAACAGCCAACATCATTCCTAATGGAGAGAGGCTGAAAACATTCCCCCTGAGAACAGGAACAAGACAAGGATGCCCTTTCTCACCGCTCCTATTTAACATTGTGCTGAAAGTTCTATCTAGAGCAATAAGGCAAGAAAAAGAAATAAAGGACATCCAAATTGGCAATGAAGAAGTTAAACTGTCCCTGTTTGTGGATGATATGATGCTATACGGAGAAAATCCTAAATACTCCATGAGAAATCTACTGGAACTAATAGAAAGATTCAGCAGAGTAGCAGGATACAAGGTAAACCTACAAAAATCTGTTGGATTCCTATACACCAATAAAAAGAACAATGAACAGGAAATCAGGAAAACAATATCATTTATAATAGCCCCTAAAAAAATAAAATACTTAGGAATAAATCTAACCAGGGATGTAAAAGACCTATACAAAGAAAACTACAAAACACTACCACAAGAAACCCAAAG
>NW_004444060.1:5330817-5369757 GCF_000243295.1 Trichechus manatus latirostris | reverse complement strand
GGGAGCAAGGGAGAATGAAGAGAACAGGATACAAGGAAAAGATTAGTCCAAAGGACTAATGGACCACAGCTTCCAAAGCCTCCACCAGACTGAGTCCAGTACAGCTAGATGGTGCCTGGCTACCACCACTGAGTGCTCTGACTGGGATCACAACAGCAGGTTCTGGACAGAGCTGAAGAAGGATGTAGAATAAAATTTTAACACACAAAAAAAGACCTGATTTACTGGCCTGGAAGAGACTGGAGAAACCCCGAGAGTATGACCCCCAGGACACCCTTTTAGCTCGGTAATGAAGTTACTCTCGAAGTTCACAGTTCACCCAGAGATTGGACAGCCCCATAAAACAAAATGGGACTAATGAGGCACAGCATTCCAAGACCAAAAACTAAAGGTAGGAGGGGACAAGAAAGCTGGTGATAGGGAACCCAAGGTTGAGATAGGACAGTGTTGACATGTCGTGGGGCTGTTAACCATTGTCATAGGGCAATATGTTTACTGTTTAATGAGAAACTATTCTGTTCTGCAAACCTTCATCTAAAGTACAAAAAAAAAAAAAAAAAAGAATTATCTATGTGAGATCAAATTGACAATTGCAACTCAAAAGAGTTGATGGGAAGCCTAGGGGACAGTGTGTTGAAAACAGTGGTGATGAAATAATTTGGAAAAAGATAGTGAGAATAGCAGCACAACTGGAAGAATGTAATCAACGTCACTGAATAGTACATGTAGAAACTTTTGAAATGGTATATCTTTGGCTATGTAAATTTTCAACAACAAAAAAGGTCCTCCAAGGTGGAGATTGAGGGTGTTGACGTGTCGTTGGGTTGTTAACCAATGTCATAAAACAATAAGTGTACTGACTGTTTAATTAGGAACTATTTGTTCTGTAAACCTTCACCTAAAGTACAATAAAAAAAAATATATGTAATGCAAAAGTATGAAAACTTGAGACTTCTTTTGCTGTCAGAAGTTCAATCTGAAGGAGCAGAATCACAGAGAGGCTGAAAAAGTTATTCTCTAACATCAATGAAAAAATGACTTCCAAATCAGAGGAAATGGATGTGTATTTTACAAACTTTGATATCGACTAAATTTGGAATAGTTGTTCAAGCCTTGGGAAGAACTGAGGACAAAGATCCTTCTGTCACCTAGATGTCCCTGGTGGTTTGAAGTCCTGATTGTGCTGAAAAGAAAGCTGGGTCAGAGGACTTCACTGTCCCAATGGAGGATGGCAAAGCCTATTAGTTGATTCCAACAACACCATCATGTGAAGGCATTTATCTAACCTCTAATCAAACAAGTATTATCCTTGATCAGAAAATGTCCATTTTTTCAGAGTTAACTGGCACTCATCTTCATTTCCATATAAATATGTGATCTCCTGACGCACTTGCCATTATGTGTCAGTCTCAAACTCTCCTTTCTGTGGGTTACTGAGAGCTAGCGTGATTGTAAGCTTTCTGTTATTTCTCTGCTTCTAAGATGTCCACCCATAATTCTGTTGCCATCAAGCTGAATCCAACACATGGTGACTCATGTGTTACAGAGTAGAAGTGCTCCAGAGGGTTTTATTGGCTGTAGTCTTTACAGAAGCAGATCATCAGGCCTTTTTCTGTGGCACCACTGGGTGGGTTTCAACTACCAACATTTAGGTTAGTAGTAGCACCATCCAATGACCTAAGATGTTCACAGTAAACCTTAATTCTATTGGTATGTGGCCATGCCTTTTGCATGTCAGGCATGGAAAAACCAGAGTGTATCTGGATTTAGAAGGGACATGAAAATATTAATTTTTTTTTTTTTTTTTTTTTTTTTTAGTGTGAAATGTGTTGTGTACTGAACTGTGTGTCCCAAAACAATATATTGAAGTCCTGGCCCCTGTACTTGTGGAGGTTATCCTGTTTGGAATTAAAGTTTTTTACACAAGTTTACTAAAGAGATTAGGCCTGTAGCTGATAGATCTAATCAACAAACTCAACAGAAACCCTGTACACTTAAACAGAAACAGAAAAGAGCAGGACAAAAAAAGGAAAGCTATCTGCCTGGAATTCTATAGGCAGGAAATGGGCCAATGGAACTTTTTTTTTTTTTTTTTTGCAACATCTGTTGCCCTCCAAGAAAAGAAAGGAATCATCCTGGAAGGAGTTCAGAAACCACCAGAACTATTAAAAGGAGGATGAGAGACAGGGCTAGCACTTCCTTGGTTTCAAAGCGTGAAGTAACTGCATCCTAGATTTTAAAGGGTGGGGCTACCACATCTGTTTCAGAAAGTGAGGTTTCCACTACCTCAGTTCTGGAGGGTGGGGCTGCTGTTCTGGTGGAACAGGAGAATGGGGCCACCACCCAAATTTTAGAGGATGGGGCTCCATGACATTGGGTAGAAGAATCAAGCATCCTAGAGCCAAGGGTGTGGGGTCAGTCACAGTGGTCTTGGAATGTTCAGGGTCAAGGGTCCTCTTTCCAAAATCCATAGAGCATGCCTGATGCCTAGAATCTGGAGGAATGGATCATTTCCAGATGTGCCTGGAAAACAGTGAGTTCTTTTCAAGTCTTGAGAGTTAATGCAATTTGCCCTGCTGGGTTTTCTAATTGTTTTATACACATGACCCCTCTTTCCCTCTGATTTGTCTAATTTGGGATGGGAAAGTCTACTTCATGCTTGGTTCATCATTTTGCTTTTGAAGCAGATTACTTGTGTCCTAAGTTTCACAGGTCCACAGATGGAGAGGAATTTTGTCCCAGGATGAAATATACCCAGTCTCATCGATACTTGAATTAGATGATTCATAAAATGAGATTTTGAGCTTATAGTTGATGCTAGAATAAGTTAGACTTTTGGTGATGATGTGATAGGGTGAATGTGTTTTGTACATGGGAAAGACATAAATTTGGGGAGTCAAAAGATGAAATGTTGTAGATTGAATTATGTTCTCCAAAAATATCTACTGAAGTCTTAGTCTCTGTACCTGTGGATGTGATCCTGTTTATAAATAGTATTTTTCTTTTTTGTGCTAATGAGGTTATACCTAAGTGGAGTGGGTCCTAAACCTTATCACTCTGACTTATAAAAAAAGCAGAATAGACACAGACGTAAAACATCATATGAAAAAAGACACAGGGCAATTTCATCTACAAGCTCAGGAACTCCAAGGATTGCTGACAGCTACTAGGTAACTGGAAATCCTGGTGGTGTGGTGCTTAAGTACTATCTATGGCTTCTAACCAAAAGGTCAGGAGTTTGAATCCACCAGGCGCTCCTTGGAAACTCTACGGGGCACTTCTACTTTGTCCTATAGGGTCGCTATGAGTTAGAATCAACTCGACCGCAACAGGTTTTCTTTTTTTTTTTTAACTAGGTGACTGCTGGATGATGCAAATGGTTAAGTGCTTGGCTACTAGAGGAAAACACGGTGGTTTGAACCCACCCAGAAAGGCCACAGAAGACAGAAGTGGCAATCTTCTTCCGAAAGATCACAGCCTTTAAAACACTATGGTGCACAGTTTTACTCTGTACACTTGGGTTGGGGTTTCCATGAGTTGGAATCTACTAAAGGCCACTAATAACAATAAGATTAGAAGCTGAAATATATAAAGGAGGACTTCCCCCTAGATTCAAAACCTAAATTCAGACTTTTAGCCTCCTGAACCATGAGAAAATAAATTTCTGTTCTTTAAAATCACCCATTTGTGGCATTTTTGCTAGGGAAACACTAAGTAACTAAGAATTTTTAAAGTAAGAGACAGCAAGATAAAGAGATGATAGCATAAATATGAAAGGAATAGTATTTGTTAGACAAAAAATTGCTTCATAAGGCAGAACTAGGAACAAGTATTAAAAATAAAGAGGAGGAAGTTTTCAGCTCAATTAAGGAGAATCTATCCAATGTTAGAGTTCTCCATTAATTTAATGATTTGCTTTATGAAATATACAGATCCTGAGGTGAGATAGTCTTCAAGCACAGGCCAGATCATCATTTGTTAGAGATATTTGGGAGAGATTCATATTGGGTTACAGTTGGAGCTAATGATCTTTTAAGATTTATTTCTATTTATTCCAAGTGCTCACAGTGACTTCAATAAGGCTAATATATAGTGTGAAAGTAGCCATAGAGAAATAATTAAATTGCAAATTTATTGAACAATATGTTCTAAGAGATATCAGAAATATACCATAGACCATAGTACTAATTAAAAATTATTTTCATACTCTTAATTAATAGGTTTTATATGAAGGAATATGTACAACTAACTTGAAAATAGTGATTTGACTTTACATATTTTAAAATGTATATGCTTGAACTTATAGTAGATTTATAAATTTTATGAAGAAGTTTATAGTAAGCAAAGAAAAAAATCAGTGCAGACCTTCTTTAAGTTTCTCAAATCATGGATAACTGGACAATGGATTAATATGGCTCTTTGTTAGTATTACAATGAAATGTGCAAAGACTTGGAGTTAGAAAACCAAAAGGGAAGGGCAGGCTCAGCATTTCTCAAGCTGAAATAACTGAAGAAAAAATTCAAGCCTCGAGTTTCAATATTGAAAGATTCTAAGGGCAAAATATTGAAGGATGCAGGAAGCATCAACAGAAGATGGAAGGAATACACAGAGTCACTATACCAAAAAGATTTGGTTGACATTCAACCATTTCAGGAGGTAGCATATGGACAAGAACTGATGGTACTGAAGAAAGAATTCCAAGCTGCACTGAAGGCATTGGTGAAGACAAGCCACCAAGAATTAATGGAATGCCAATTGAGATGTTTCAACAGATGGATGCAATGCTGGAAGTGCTCACTCCTCTATGCCAAGAAATTTGGATGACAGCTACCTGGCCAACTGACAGGAAGACATCCATTATTTGTGCGCATTCCAATGAAAGGTGACCCAATAGAATGTTGAAATTAATGGACAATATCATTAATATTACACACAAGTAAAATTTTGCTGAAGATCATTCAAAAATGGTTGCAGCAGTATGCTGACTGGGAACTGCCAGAAATTCAAGCCAGGTTCAGAAGGAGGGTATGGAACAAGGGATATCATTGTTGATGTCAGATGGATCATGGCTGAAATAAAGAATACCAGAAAGATATTTACCTGTGTTTTATTGATCATGCAAAGGCATTTGACTATGTGGATCATAAAAAATTATGGATAATATTGTGAAGAATGATAATTTCAGAACATTTAATTTGCTCATTCTAACAGAACAAGGGAATACTTCATGGTTTAAAATCAGAAAAGGTATGCTCCAGGGTTGTATCCTTTCACCATACTTTTTCAGTCTGTATGCTAAGCACATAACCTGACGAGCTGGACTATATGAAGAATGTAGCATCAGGACTGGAGGAAGATTCATTAACAATCTGCAATATGCAGATGACACAACCTTGCTAGCCATGGTATTTTCAATTGCCTTATATGCTTGAGAAAGCTGGACAATCAATAAGGAAGATTGAAGAACTGATACCTTTGAATTATGGTCTTCGCAAAGAATATTGAATATACCATTTTGATCGTTAAGGCTGTGTGCCGACTTGGCTGGGTCATGATTCTCAGTGGCTTGGCAGTTATGATGTAGTTTGGCAGCCATAGGATGATGTGATCACTTCCATTATGAGATTTGATACAATGTCATCACCTCCATGATGGGATCTGCTGTGAGTAGCCAATCAGTTGAAAGGGAGTTTCCTTCGATATGGCCTGTATCTAATATATGTGGACTCTCTGGCATGGCTTGGGGCTTTTGCTCACTCTAGATCCTGCAACTGGCTCCTGTTCATCTGGTCTCCAGTTCTTGGGGGACTTGAGCTAGCAGCTTACTCACAGTCTTGCCTACCAATCTTGAGTTCACCAGCTCCTGGGGCTACATGGATCAGCAGAATCCTCCAGCCTGGCCTACAGATTTGGGATGTTCCAGCTTCTACATTTCCTTGATATAAATCTCTTTATGTAGGTATTTATATGCTTTAGAAGTTTTGCTTCTCTAGAGAATCCAGCCTAAGACAACCATGAACTGCCAAAAGAAGGAACAAATCTGTCTTGGAAGAAGTACAGCCAGAATGCTCTTCAGAAGCAAGGATGGTGAGCCTTCTTTTTAAGTACTTTGAACATTTATCAGGATGGACCAGTCTTTGGAGAAGGATATCATGCTTGGTAAAGTAGAGGATCAGTGAAAAGGAAGAAGCCTCTTCATGAGATGGATTGACACAGTGGCTGCAACAACTGGCTCAATCATAGCAAAGGTTGTGAGGATGGTGCAGGACCAGGCAGTATTTCATTCTGTTGTACATGGGGTCCCTATGAGTCAGAACTGATTCAATGGCACCTAACAACAACAATAATGTTAGTATCCCCTTTAGCTACAAATAGGTAAAGTCAGAAACATATCTTACTTATTTTTGTAAATTTACCACCTAGTAAAAAGCCTGGTTTATAATCTGTGTTCAATAAATGTCACTTGAATTGAACTGAATTGATAGATATGTTTTTATCTTATAATTTCTTCTCATCTTTTATGAATATTATTAACAAAAATAATAAAGTCAGACATGCAAGCATGGCTTACTGGTACAGCAAACGTCTTATGTGTCAGACACCTGGAAAAATTTAGGCTGACCTATGCCAACACCATTATTAATTGTTCAGGTACTGGAAATAGCTGAAGGCTACAGAAAATATTTTATTCTGAAAAACAATGAGGTATTTCAAAAAGCTTATCAGAAAATGAGTGATTTTAGCTCTAAAACAAACCATGGTTCCAAGGAATTAAAGAGCAAATATCTGCAAGGAAAATAGTATTTATGACTTATTCTCTGGTAATTTATATTTAGCTGTGTTGTGCTTGTTTCAATGTGTCCATGTGTGTGCTAAAACCTGCTGACTTGAGACCTACTAGTAGCATTTCTTTCCTGCTCTCAGAAATAGTCAAATAATGTTGTGGTCCTTCCTACAAAGCTGTTGCTGAATGCAAGTTTCCCCAAATACTTAGTCACCATCACAATAGAATTTTGAGCTTGAACATTTGCTGAACACTTAACACTATCAGAACAACTTATTAGACTGAAGCATCAGGTGCATTTCTAGCAAAGAGAAACATTTTGGTGACCATGAATATTCTCTGTTCTTTTTGTTTGTTTGTTTTTGTTTTTCAGTGTTCTGATTTTTAAGTGAAAAAAATAAAAATAGGTTACATTCTGACTGAAGCAAGAAGCTATAATTAGGAAAAAAGAGTCTCATGTGGAATGCAACTCAAAATAAATATTTGATTATTACTCGATATTTTAAATGAACTCCTGATGAGACATGTGGTTTTACTTAGAGTCATTTTCAAAAATGCAAGTAATGTCTTCTATTGCGGAAACTAAGATAACGCATAATAAGTAACCGTGTTCATTTTTTGTTTTCTTAAGAAACACCTGTTTCTTACACAAATGAGTATAATCATTTTAGCATCCCTTCCACTTTGCTTTTCAAGTGTCCTCTCTCTTTTTTAGGACATTTCTATTAGTCATGTGATTATATGCTGGCCAGGCTTATTTATATTTAAGTACAGGACCTTAAGGAAATCAAAATAAGTGGATCTCCCATTGAGAAATACAATATCTATGTGAGTAAAATCTGACAAATCATTATGTGTCATACTTTTGTGTCAGCATAAAGACTAACATTTTTGGACATGAGCCAGGGATTGTCTCTAGGATTATGAAAACCAAATCAAGAAACCTAGCAAAACATTGTGGAGAGCCCCAAAAGTGGCCAATGGGGAAGCCATAGAATTACTATTTGTATCATTTTATATGCCATGAATAAGGTGAAATATTTAAGAAAGTATGGTATCTCTGTGTCACATGACATTTTTAGATCTTTATGCCATTTTCTTGACTTTTGTTACATTGTATTTTCTATCAATACAACTTTTTTCCCAGGTAAAGTTATAATTAGATATCTAACAAAAGAGGACACAAAAGGCCCAATATTTCTAATGTCCGTAGTTTTCTGAGGAAAACGAGATTGTAACCATACATATGACACTCTTAGAAACTAAAATCAGCTACTAAGGATATATAAGAAAAGCATGATTACAAAGCACTATTAAATGAAGCCTAGTTTGTATACATCAGAAATTCCAGTCAGATAAGAATGTCACAGGGTATGTTGCAAAAAGATAAAACCTAAGAAAGTTAGAATGTGGTTAAAAGGAATTTTACATTTGTGAATCTGTTATACTTTATCCCAATTGCTGCCTGTTTTGTTCCCTTTCAGTATCATAGAAATCCACCAAAGTGGGGAACAGAGCATTCGTCTCGTTTTAGTCCCACACTTAGAAAAGGTGACTAGAATGTCAAAAGTAGTGAGAAAGAAAATTGCACAATAGGTCCCATAGGAATAGCTATAAAAATGTTCAGAGTCTGGTAACACACTTTAAGTGAAATATAATGAGTAGGAACAGAGAATACATCTCTGTGCCATCTCATGAATATGCCATTTTTGGATGTGGAAAGGGTATTTCAGCTGAAAACAAGTGTTCACTTGACCCTGCTTTCTCTTAACTACAGTTCTATTTCTTCCCTACCATTTAGAGTAAAAATTCTTATTCTCAAACCTATGAAATATACCCACTATCTGTGTTCTTTAAAAGTCATATAATTTGCAAAACCCAATATTTGAGATGTAACTTATAAACAAAGAAATACAAACTGTTCAAAAAATCTTAATGGTATCCTACATAATATGTATACTTCCTTCCCTTTCTTTAACATCAAACTTAGAGGAAATCTTCTCGAATCATTTTTTAAGTCCTTATGTAATAATCTAGATGCTTCTAAAAAATATGTGTATAACCTTATTTCTTACCATGACAAATTTGTACAAAATATATTTATTTCTAATTTTGAAAGAAAGGTGATTTAGCACATTCCTATTATCCCATGAATTTCCCCAACTCTCCGTGCCTACAATAAAATTTATTACATTAGATGTTCATATGAACATATCTATAAGTAAATCCATTTCTAGGTTGCTATAACAGCTATTAACATCCATTAATAATCAGAACATGGAATGAACAAAGTATGAATCTAGGAAAATTGGAAGTCATCAAAAATGGAATAGATCATATAAAGATCTATATCCTAGGAATTAGTGAGCTGAAGTGGACTAGTATTGGCCATTTTGAATCAAACAATCATATGGTCTACTATGTTGAAAATGCCAAATTGAAGAGGAATGGCATCACATTCATAATCATCCTAAAAAAAAAAAAAAATTAAATCTGCCCTTAAGTACAATGCTGTCAGTGATAGGACAATACCCATATGCCTACAAGGAAGACCAGTTAATATGAATATTATTTAAATTTAAGCACAAATCACTAAGGTCAAAGGTGAAGAAATTGAAGATTTTCACCAACATCTGCAGTCTGAAATTGATCAAACATGCAATCACGATGCATTGATAATTACTTGTGATTGGAAGGCAAAATTTGGAAACAAAGAACAAGGATTGGTACTCGGAAAATATGGCCTTGTTGATAGAAATGATGTGCAAGACCAATGACCTATTCATTGCAAATACCTTTTTTTAACAATATAAATGGTGATCATACTTGAGGACATGACCAGATGGAATACACAGGAATCAAATTGACAAAATCTGTGTAAAGAGACGATGGGAAAGCTCAGTATCATCAGTCAGAACAATCCAGGGGCTGCCTGCGGAGCAGACTATCAATTGCTCTAACGCAAGTTGAAGTTGAGGCTGAAGAAAATTAGAATAATCCACAAGAGCCAAAATACAAACTTGAGTATATCTCACCTGAATTTAGAGACCATCTAAAGAACAGATTTGATGCATTTAACACTAATAATTGGAGACAAGACGAGTTGTGGAATGACATCAAGGACATCATACCTGAAGAAAGCAAAAGGTCATTAAAAAGACAAGAAAGAAAGAAAAGACCAAAATCAATGTCAGAAGAGACTCTGAAACTTGCTCTTGGACTTAGGGTAGCTAAAGCAAAAGGAAGAAATGATGAAGTAGGATAGCTGAACAGAAGATTTCAAAGGGTGGCTGGAGAAGACAAAGTAAAGTAGGAGAATTAAATATGAAAAGACCTGGAGTTAGAAAACCAAAAGGGAAGGACACACTCAGCATTTCTCAAGCTGAAAGAACTGAAGAAAGAATTCAAGAGTCCAGTTGCAATATTGAAGGATTCTATGGGAAAAATATTGAACAATGCAGGAAGCATCAAAAAAAAAAAAAAGACGGAATACACAGAATCATTGTACCAAAAAGAATTGATTGACGTTCAACCATTTGAGGAGGTGATCAAGAACTGATAGTACTGAAAAAAGAAGTCCAAGCTGAACTGAAGGAAATGGAGAAAAACAAGGTTCAAGGAATTGATGGAATACCAACCGAGATGTTTCAACAAATAGATGCAGTGCTGAGGTGCTCACTCATCAATGCCAAGAAATTTAGAAGACAGCTATCTGGGCAACCAACTGGAAGAGATCCATAGTTGTGCCCATTCCAAAGAAAGGTGATCCACAGAATGGGGAAATTATCTAACAATATCATTAAATCACACACAAGTAAAATTTTGCTGAGTATCATTCAAAAGTGGTTGCAGCAGTATATAAATGAGGAAATGCCAGAAGTTCAAGCCAGATTCAGAAGAGGACAAAGAATGAGGGATATCATTTCTGATGTCAAATGAATCTTGGCTGAAAGCAGAAATACCTGAAAGATGTTTTCCTGTGTTTTATTGACTATGTAAAGGCATTCGACTGTGTGAATCATGATAAATCATGGATTACACTTTCAACAACAAGAATTCCAGAACACTTAATTATGCTCATGAGAAAACTGTAGCTAGACCAGGAGGCAGCCATTCTAACAGACAGGGGTTACTGGGTGGTTTAAAATCAAGAAATGTGTGAGACAGGATTTTATTCATTCACTGTACTTATTCAATCTGTATGCTGAGCAAATAATCTGAGAAGCTGGACTATATGAGGAAGAACGCAGCATCAGGATTGGTGGAAGACTCCTTAACAACCTGCATTATGCAGATGACACAACCTTGCTTGCATCAAGTGAAGAGGACTTGAAGCACTTACTGATGAAGATCAAAAACTACAGCCTTCAGTATGGATTGCACCTCAACATTAGAAAACAAAAGTCTTCACAAATGAACCAATAAGCAATATCATGATAAAGAGAGAAAAAACTTAAGTTGTAAAGGATTTCATTTTACTTGGATCCACAATCAACGCCCAGGACAGCAGTGGTCAGGAAATCAAAGGACTCATTGCATTGGGCAAATATTCTGTAAAAGACCTCTTTGAAGTGTCAAAAAGCAAGGATATCACTTTAAGGACTAAGGTGGGCCTGACCCAAGTCATGATATTTTCGATTGCCTCATATGCATGTGAAAGCTGGACAATGAATAAAGAAGACCAAAAAATAATTGATGCCTTTGAATTATGGTATTGTCAAAGAATATTGAATATACCATGGACTGCCAGAAGAATGAACAAATCTGTCTTGCAAGAATTGCAGCCAGAATGTTCCTTAGAAACAAGATGGTGAGACTTCATCTCATGTAGTTTGGACATGTTGTCAGGACGCACCAGTTCCTGGAGAAGGACATTATGCTTCGTGAAGTACAGGGTCAGTGAAAAAGAGGAAGACCCTCAATGAGATGAATTGACAGTGGCTGCAACAATGGGCTCAAGCAAACACTGATTGTGAGGATGACACAGGACCAGGCAGTATTTCCCTTTGTTGTACATACGGTTGCTATGAGTAGAATCGACTTGACAGTACCTAACAACAACTACAACATGACAGCTAGCTATATATGTATTTTCATTTTTTTTTTGAGGTAGATTTCTTGCAGAAAAGTTTCCAACACTTCACCTGTCTCTGTATCCATGCTCTTTTAAATATGGTTTTGTAACTCCTCCCATCAAAAGATAGCACGTAGTTCCCCAGCTGTTGAATCTGGTCTGGATTTATAACATGATTTGGCCACGGGAATGTGATGGAGTTAATGGTGTTCTAGTTATTAGTCAAGGTCTCAAAAGGCCTTGTACACTCCTTCTCTCTCTATGGGCCACAGTGTTCACTACCAGCATAAGTCTGGGTGGACATGTTGGAGGATGAGCGGTTATGTGGAGAAGAGCACACTTATCTCAAATGAGGCCATATTTGACTGGCTTACCAACAATATCTGAGAGAAGCCAATCAAGACTGGCAAAGTTGACTACTCAGCTCCATAGCTATCCTATGGAGTCAAGCCATGACCAGGAGAATGACTTATCTGTAGACTCATGAGGAAAAAATTTTAAAAAAATCTGTGGGATAACATTGAGGTTTGGGTGGTTATTTTTTTGTAAAGCATTGTCATTGAAAGGTGGTCCAAGTGAATGGTGAAATTATCAAACAATATCTTTAATATCACATGCAAGGAAAATTTTGCGGAAGATAATTAAAAAAATCTTGCAGCAGTATATCAATAGGGAATTGCCAGAAATTCAAGTCAGATTCAGAAGAGGACATGGCATGAGTGATATCAATGCTGATGTCAGATGGATCTTGGCTGAAAGCAGAGAATACAAGAAAGATGTTTACCTGCATTTTATTGACTCCACAGAGGCATTTGACTGTGTGAATCATAACAAATTGTTGATAACATTGCAAAGAATGGGAATTCCTGAACACTTAATTGTGCTCATGTGGAACTTGAACAAAGAAAAAGAAGCAATTGTTTGAATGGAATGAGGGGAGACTGTAGGGTTTAAAATCAGAAAAGGTATGCATCAGGGTTGTATTCTTTCACCATACTTATTCAATCTGTATGCTGAGCAAACAATCTGCAGAGCTCTGACTACATGAAGAACATGGCATCAGGATTGGAGGAAAACTCTTCAACAACATGCTATATGCGGATGACACAACCTTCCTTGCCAAAAGTGAGGATGACTTGAAGCACTTACTGATGAAGATCACAGGCTGTAGCCTTCAGTATGGATTAACCTCAACATAAAGAAAATGAAAATCCTCAAAACTGGACCAATAAACAACATCATGATAAATGGATAAAATATTAAAGGTTTCAAGGATTTCATTTTACTTGGGTCCACAATCAGTACCCACAGAAGCAGCAGTCAAGCAATTAAATGTTATATTGCATTGGCACATCTGCTGCAAAAAACCTCTTTAAATTTTTAAAAAGCAAATATGTCACTTTGAGGACTAAGGTGCATCTGACCCAAGCCGTGGTATTTTCCATTGCCTCATATGCATGTGAAAGATGGACAATGAATAAGGAAGACTGAAGAAGAATTGTTGCATTTGAATCATGGTGTTGGGGAAGAATATTGAGTATACTATGGACTGCCAGAAAAACGAATACAACTGTCTTGGAAGAAATATAGCCAGAATGCTCCACAGGTGCCAGAATGGCGAGACTTCCTCTCAAGTACTATGGAAATGTTATCAGGAGGGACCAGTCCCTGGAGAAGGACATCGTGCTTGGTAAAGTAGAGGGTCAGGGAAACAGGGGAAGCCTCTCAGTGAGATGGATTGACACAGTGGCTGCAACAATAGGTTCAAATATATCAACGATTGTGAGAATGGTGCAGGACAGGCCAGTGTTTTATTCTGTTGTACATAGGGTTACTATGAGTTGGAACTGACTTGAAGGCACCTAATGACAAAAAACAATATTCAGTCTAGTGGTTACTTCTGAAAGAAGAAAACGTAATCAGGTGAGAGATCACAAAGGTCTTGAAGATTAATGGTAACATTTTGAAATATTTTAATAGGTAAATAGTTGTTAATTATATTAATCTATATGATTTGTATGTATGAAATATTTCCTAATAAAGTACAATAAGGTGAGTGTTGAAGTAATATATTTTTGATATTAGATTATTCCACAAACTTACTTCCCAGTGTGTATAATTTGATTTCTTATTAACAGCAGAGCAGTTTATCTTATGACTTACGCAATCATATAAAAAGCTTTCTTGTATCTAGATCCCAATCCATAACTTTTGGTTCAACTGGCCTTTTCTAATGCAATACTTCCCTCTTTTCCTGAGCTTTATTAAGCTAAAACAAAATCTACTACTTTTCTTTCATAATCAAATCTGTATGCTGATTTTTTTATACTTACTATTGAGACATCTTCCCTCTAATTCTCTTTAAGACTGAGTCATTTAGCTAGGGCCTTAACTCTGGTGTCCCAAGATCTGCTTATCCTTTGTTGGGGGCTTTCTTCCCTCTGTTTGACTCTCTCCTTCATCCTGCTCACGTTTCTACCTGGGCTTTCAGCAGTCTGAGATAAAGGATCTTCAGTGTCTCCAGAGACAAATGTTCTTAGAATCTTCTCTTGTCTTTCACCAAGACTTAAGGTGATGTTATGGATTTATGGATTGAATTGTGTCTCCCCACCAAATATGTGTTGAAATCCTAACCTTTGTACCTGAAAATATGACCCATTCGGAAATAGGGATTTTTATTTGTTATGTTTATGAGGTCATGCAACTGTAGACTGGATCTTAAATCTAATCACCTTTGAGTTATAAAAAGGGCAGAATAAACACAGAGACACACACAGGGGAAATAGAAAGGCAGATTGTGGAGACAGATGCATCTACAAGCCCAGGAACATCAAGGATTGATGGCAGCTACTCAAAAGCTGAAATAAACAAGGAAAGACTGCCCCCTATAGCCATGTCTGGAATTTGGACTTCTAGTCTTCTGAACTGTGAGAAAATACATTTCTGTTCTTTACAATCACCCATTTGTGGTTTCTCTGTCATGGAAGAACTAGTTAACCAAGACAGGTGGTTTTCTTAAATTGCTCTTAAATAAGATCTATGTATTCTGTTTCTTGCACAGTCAGCCAACTTTCCACACTATTCAGGTAAACATTCCTCGAAAAATGAACGGGTTAGGATTATTCCATGATTTAAAGAGAGTTTATGGATTCATCACTGACAGGTTAAAGTCAATAAAAAGCATTTTGGAATCCATTCCCAATTGAACTTTCCAGTGTCTTTGTTTTAGTTCATATTCCTAAAGCTTGGTGCTTATTTCTTTATCTAGTTACAGTTATTTATCTCTCAATATCTGACTCCAAAATTATTCTCTGATATCTAAATCAGAATATAAAGTTTATCTATGTTTTCCAGGATACCTTGTATATGACATTATTATAGCATATAACAGATTATTACAATAACTTTTACTTGTTTCCCAAATAGAATGTACATTTCTTTAATTAAAGGAGTTCATGCCAATTTTGTTTGCCCACAGCACAATGCCTCTACATACTGTGAGTTTTCAGTGTTTACTGAAAAAGTGAATACATTTTTTGTGACAGCAGCAAGAAAGCAAAATGTACTCATATTTTTATATGCCTGTTGTATACAATTTGTGCACAACAGTGTGGGTATCTCTCCAACAGACTCTCAGCTCATTGGATATAGGGACTGTTGCTTTTGTTAGGTGCCATATAGTTGATCCTGCCTCATTGTGACCCTATGTACAACAGAACAAAACACCACCCAGTCCTGTACCTTCCTTACCATCATTGTTACACTTGAGCCCATTGTTGCAGCCACTGTGTCAATCCATCTCATTGAGGGTCTTCCCCTTTTTCGGTGACCATCTACTTTACCAAACATGATTTCCTTCTCCAGGGACTGGTCCCCCCAATAATATGTCCAAAATGTGTGAGACATAGTCTCACCGTCCTGGCTTCTAAGGAGCTCTCTGGTTGTACTTCTTCCAAGGCAGATTTGTTTGTTATTTTGGTAGTCCATGGTAGGTTCAATATTCTTCGCCAGTACCAAGATTCAAAGTCATCAATTCTTCTTCAGTCTTCCTTATTCACCGTACAGCTTTCTCATGTTTATGAGTGCTGGAAAACACCATGGCTTTAGTGACATCTTTGTTTTGTAACACTTTAGAGAGGATTTTTGGAGCAGATTTGCCCAATGCAATGCAATGTTTGATTTCTAGATAGCTGCTTCCATGGGCACTGACTGTGGATCCAAGTAAAATGAAATCCTTAACAACTTCAATATTTTCTTCCTTTATCATGATGTTGCTTATTGGTCCAGTTGTGAGGATTTTTGTTTTCTTTGCTGAGGTGTAATCCATACCATAGTCTTTGATTGTCATCAGTAAGTACTTCAAGTTGTCTTCACTTTCAGCAAGCAAAGTTGAGTCATCTGTATATTGCAGGTTGTTAATGAATCTTCCTCCACTCCTGGTACCCCCTTCTTCTTTCTATAGACCAGCTTTTCAGATTATTTGCTCAGCATACAGATTGAATAAGTATAGTGAAAGGGTACAACCCTGAAGCACACCTTCCTTGACTTTAAACTACACAATATTCCCTTGTCTGTTAGAACAACTGCCTCATGGACTGTGAACAGGTTGCAAAGGAGCATAATTTAGTATTCTGGAATTCCCATTCTTCCCAGTTTTATCTATAATTCACACAGTCGAATGGCTTTGCATAGTCAGTAAAACACAGGTAAACATCTTTCTGGTACTCTCTGCTTTCAGCCAAAATTCATCTGACATCAGCAATGATATCTCTGGTTCCATGTCCTCTTCTGAATCCAGCTTGAATTTCTGGAAGTTCCCTGTCGTACTACTGCAGCTGCTTTTGAATGATTTTCAGCAAAATTTTACTTGTGCGTGACATTAATGATATTGTTTAATAATTTCTGCATTCTGTTGGAACACTTTCCTTTGTAATGGGTACAAATGTGGATCTCTTCCAGTCAGTTAGCCAGGTAGCTGTCTTCCAAATTTCTTGACATAGATTTCTTGACATCTGTTCACTGAAACATCTCAATTATACTCCGTCAATACCTAGAGACTTGTTTTTCACTAATGCCTTCAGTGCAGCTTGGATTTCGTCCTTCAGTACATTCGGTTGTTGCTCACATGTTACCTCCTGAAATGATTGAATATCAACTAATTCTTTTTGATACTGTGACTCTGTGTATTCCAGCAATCTTCTTTTGATGCTTCCTTTGTCCTTTAATATTTTCTGTATAGAATGTTTCAATATTGCAACTTGAGACTTGAATTTTTTCTTTAGATTTTTCAACTTTAGAAATGCCTAGCATGTTCTTCCCTTTTGGTTTTCTAACTCCAGGTCTTTGCACATTTCATTATAATACTTACTTTGTCTTCTCGGGCTGCCTGTTGAAATCTTCGGTTCAACTCTTTTACTTCAGCATTTCTTCCTTTCACTTTAGCTACTCGATGTGCAAGAGCAAGTTTCAGAGTCTCTTCTGATATCCATTTTGGTCTTTTCTTTCTTTCCTGTCTTTTTAATGATATCTTGCTTTCTTCATGTAAGATGTCCTTGATGTCATTCCACAACCCTTCTGTTCTTCAGTCTTTAGTGCTCAATGAGTCTCAAGAACAGATGGTCTCTAAATTCAGGTGGGATATGCTTAAGGTACTTTGTTTCTTGTGGACTTGTTCTAATTTTCTTCATCTTCAACTTGAACTTGCATATGAGGAATTGATGGTCTGTTCCACAGTTGGCCCCTGGCCTTGTTCTGACTGATGATATTGAGCTTCTCCATGGTCTCTTTCCACAGATGTAGTCAATTTGATTCCTGTGTATTCCGTGTGATGAAGTCCATGTGTATAGTTCCCATTAATGTTGTAGAGATAAGGTATTTGCAATGAATATTTCATTGGTTTTGCAAAATTCTGTCACTTGATCTCCAGTGTCATTTCTATCACTCTGGCTATATTTTCCAACTACCAATCCTTGTTTTTTGTGTCCAACTTCTGCATTGCAATCACCAGCAATTATCACTGCATCTTGGTTGCATGTTTCATCCATTTCATACTGCAGAACTTGGTAAAAAATCTTCAATTTCTTTGTCTTTGGCCTTAGTGGTTGGTGCGTAAATTTGAGTAATAGTATTAACTGGTCTTCCTTCTAGGCATCTGGGTATTATCCTACCACTGACAGTGTTGTCCTTCAGGATAGATCTTGAAACATTTTCTCTGAAAATGAATTCCATGCCATTCCTCTTCAATTTCTCATTCCCATCATAGTAGATCACATCATTGTCCAATTCAGAATGGCAAAAGCCAGTCCATTTCAGCTAACTAATGTCTAGGATATCGATGTCTATGCATTTCATTTTTGACTACTTCCAATTTTCCTAGATTCATATTTCCTATATTCTACATTCCAATTATTAATGGATGTTTGCTGCTGTTTCTTCTCATTTTGAGTTGTGTCACATCAGCAAATGAAGGTCCCAAAAGCTTGACTCCATCCCATTCATTAAGGTTGACTCTACTTTGAGGAGGCAGTTTGTCCCCGGTAGTATTTTGAGTGACTTCCAACCTGAGGGGCTCATCTTCTGGCACTATATCAGAAAATGTTCCGCTGGTATTCATAAGGTTTCTGCTGGCTAATTTTTCAGAAGTAGACCACCACATCCTTCTTCCTAGTCTGTCTTAGTCTGGAAGCTCAGCTGAAACCTGTCACAATGGGAGATTCTGCTGGCATTTGAAATACCAGTGACATAGCTTCCAGCATCATGCAACACATAAGCCAGCACAGTACGACAAACTGACAGACATGTTGTGGATATAGGGACTATATCTTTTTATTTGTGTATACAATTGTGATTGACATAGAAAATGAATAAGATTGAGACATCAGAAAGCACAGTCAGAACACGAGATAAATTTTGGAAGTAAGCTAAATATAGAAAACTTTCTGACTGAAATATCTTAGAACATTTATACTAGGCAACTTTATTTTTTTCCATTTGTCTTTGAATATGGTCCAAAATAGTTACTGCCCCATAGGATAATACAAGGTAAAGAAAACAATCATTTGATTTTGCTGCTTTAACTCTACACCACTCCCAGGTGTTCTATTTTCTGAAATTTGAGAAAACTACACAGACCACCTTTTTTGAGTATGACCAAATGCAAATTTTCTGCTATCTGGGGGTTAAGTGTTAGTTAGGCTGCTAGCTGAAAGTTGGTGGTTTGAACCCACCCAGCCACTCCGTGGGAGAAAGACCTGGAGATGGGTTCCTTTAATAAAGATTACAGCCTGGAACACCCTATGGGACAGTTCTACTCTGTCACATGGGGTTGCTATGAGTCAAAATCGACTCCATGCCCCGTAATGACAACAACATTTATTCATTCTTCAGGCTTCTCCAGCAAAACAAACTAATAAAAATCAAAAGGTAAGTAAGGCAGTGTATGTATGTGATTGTGCGTGTGTGTGTGTGTGTTAGGCACATCCAAACTCTTCCCAGGTATCAGAGTTATTGAATGTAACTTAATTTTCAATGTTTTGAAAAGATAAATACTATCTTTTGATAAACTTCAACTGCCACCTTGATCACAAATCCTGTAGTTTCCTCAATTATTTATTTATTTATCTAAAGTACTATCTTGCCATAAAAATTGGTCCTTGCCCCAATCATGTGACTTACTTAAGACTTGATAAGTTGATAATGTTGGGAAAGATAAAGAAAGGAATAAACAATTTATTAAATGAATAGTGCAAATTCAAATGATGCATGCCATACACCATAGGAAGTGGGGAAGAATTAGGAGTCAATATTAGAAGTTATTCAGAGATAGAAACAAAAACACATATCACCTCCCCTCACTCCTCCATTCTCTCAGTGTAGATATCATAAGCCTGTGACACAAGGACAAAAGACATTAATAATCAAAAATTTAGAGTTGTTGAAGCTCAACGTGCCATAGCTTTCTGTTTTTGCTTTAAGCCAATGTGCATTTTGAAGGTGGTGAAATGTGTATCTGTTTTTATTTGTTTACTTTTTTGTGCAATATTCCTCCAATTCCTCTCCCCATATTGAATATGTCTTAGAGAATAAAAACAAAAACAAAAACTTCTTTTTTTTTTCCTTAACATCACTTTTTGCCTCCAGAGAACGAGAAGAGCCCAGGCGTTAGAAGATAGTCAGGTGATTTGGCTGGCTCCAACTTTATGGTGCAAAACAGGAATGCTATTCTTTCTTCTGATTTAATCATTCTAATTGGATGAAAAGAAATTAAAGGGAGATCTAACACAGGTCATAAAGTATAACCATCGAAATATATAGTCCATAATTATGAGATTCACAAAGAAAAAGAAAAAAACAGTTCTTTGGACATTAGAAAAAAAAAAAAAAAGTTAATATATAAGACCCAGGTGACAGCTGAGCAGGACTATAGTGTTAAGAAGCTGAGGTATGAAACCATTATTATATTTTCTTGTTTTAACAATTTTTCAGGGTTTGTATAAATTAGCTTAGCTATAATAAAACTTCTTAACATTATATTATTTTTACTATTTCAATATAATTCTGCATCTATCTTCAATATTTACAGTGAATTATATAGTTTATACAAACCGGTTTTATAAAAGGTAAAATGCAATTCATGGAGGAATTAGTAGTTTAGCCATTTAATGAAGCAGTAACCAGGCATATTAATGTGGGGAAAAAAAAATGTCACTTATATGGTCAAGTGAAACAACACATACTTAACCTCTAAATGGATCATTAGCCCCTACACTGGAGTTCTGAATTGTAATTGAGAAATTATAATCTACTGCTTTGTAAAAAAGAGCTTATCAGTTATCAGTGTGGCTTGTGGTTTAGTTTGGGATGCCAAACTCACAGCAGCCAGCAATCCTGGAGGAAATAATGATGATCCAACTTAATTGTCTACAGTTACTGGGAAGACCGGCAGAACATTCATAGCCTAATTAATAATTAAGACCTATATTCCATTTAGTTTAAAGTGATCATTACATAGTCTTAAGACTTGAGAAGTTAGTGTTATCTTGATTCAACTATTGCCATTTTGATCCCTCTTTTTCCTCATTAGTCATTAAAATAAAACACAACAAAAACATTATAGTGTAGCAGCTAGGAACATTGGTTTAAAAAATTGAGACCATGAAACGAATTCTTGCTCCACTATTCACTAGCTCTGTTACCTTAAGCAAATCATTAAGCCTTCCATAAACACAGTTCCCAAAACTTACATATCAGCTCTATAAAAAAGAGATTTGTGTAGCACATACCCATGCCCTATACCACATGACCACATGCCTTTGATCCATCACATATTTCAGATCTATTTGTAGATCTGAATACCTCAACATAAAGAAAACAAAAATCCTCACAACTGGACCAATAAGCAACATCATGATACATGGAGAAAATATTGAAATTGTCAAGGATTTCATTTTACTTGGATCCACAACCAACACCCATGGAAGCAGCAGTCAAGAAACAAAAAGATACATTGCATTGGGCAAATCTGCTGCAGAAGACCTCTTTAAAGAGTTGAAAAACAAAGATGTTACCTTGAGGACTAAGGTGCTCCTGACCCAAATCATGGTGTTTTCTATCTCCTCATATGCATCAGAAAGCTGGACAGTGAATAAGGAAGACCGAAGAAGAATTGACGCCTTTGAACTGTGGTGTTGGCAAAGAGTATTGAATATACCGTGGACTGCCAAAAGAATGAACAAGTCTGTCTTGGAAGAAGCACAAGAGTACTCCTTAGAAGCAAGGATGGCAACACTTTGTCTCACATACTTTGGATATGTTATCTGACGAATCAGTCCCTGAAGAAGGACATCATGCTTGGTAAAGAAGAGGGTCAGCGAAAAAGAGGAAGACCCTCAATGAGATGGATTGACACAGTGGCTGCAAGAATGGGCTCACGCTTAGCAATGATTAGGAGGATGACACAGGACTGGGCAGTGTTTTGTTCTCCTGTGCATAGGGTCACTATGAGTTGGAACCAACTCCACAGCAACTAACAATGAAAACATTTGTGGTGGAGAGTTCCCATGTTTTCTGCTGGTGTCCCACCTCACGAATCTGGTGAGACTCTCATCTTTTCTGCCTCTTTCTTTCTTCTCTTTCTTTCTTTCTTCTTTCTTTCTCTCTTTCTCTCTCTCTCTTTCTTCCCTCTCTCACTCCCTCCCTCCTTCCTTTCTTTCTCTGTCTCTCTTTCTTTTCTTTTTCTTTCTTTAATATTGTATTGCAATTAAGGTGAAAGTTTACACAGCAAATTATGTTCCCATTTAACATTTCCTACACAAATTATTCAGTGATATTGCTTACGTTTTTCACAATTTGTCATTATTCTCATTCATTCCATTCTGGTTGTACCATTTCCAGTACTCTAGTTCCCTTGATCCCTTACCTTCCCGTCTTTGCTTTAGAGTAATTTTTGACCATTTGGTCTCCTACAGATGATTTTTTTCTTAAAGAAGCTCATTACTCATAGGTGATGTTCTTTGTTTTATGAGTCCATCTGTTATTTAGCTAAAAGATGACCTCAAGGGATAATTTTGGTGTAAGATCTAAAGTGTATCTCAGGATGATAGTCTTGGGGAGTCCTCTTGTCTCAACCTGTCCAGTAAGTCCAGACATTTTAAGAATTTTAATTCTGTTCTGCATTTCTCTCCTTTTCTATAAGGATCCATCATCTATTGTGATCCTGATCAGAATGGTTGGTAGTGGTAGCAGGGCATCATCTAGTTCTTATCTCAGGGTAGATGAGGCCCTGGTTTCTGTCAACTATTAGTCTTGTAGACTACTTTCTTTTTTGAGTCTTTGGTTTTCTTCTTTCTCTTTTGTTCCAGAAAAGTAGAGGCCAATGATTATATCTTAGTTGTATCAAGCTTTTGGTATGTATAACCTACAGTTTATGAACTAAATTATGCCAATTACCTGAGTTGTCCTATAAGACTATGGTCCTAAGTCTTCAAACTCAGAAAACTTATCTCACGAGCTGTTTGGTTATGTCTAAGAAGTATCTGTACCTCTGTCACCTATGTGGTTTATTATATATATGGATATACATGTATACACACATGTAATTGTATGTACATATACCTATAGATACTTCTATCTGTGCACACATATACACCCATATATTCATACTCATATAGTTATATGACTATATATATATGTGTGTGTGATCCCATGCATCTTTTTTGGTTGTTGTTCCAAAATTATATTTTTCACATCCTTTACCAAAAACAATACTTTTCTCTTGTGTACTTTTTAGCGACATTGCTTACCTTGGTCAAGCTGTGTTCACCCACTTTTGATGCTACCTTTCCCATCGCCTAAAGTAACGATTGTCTACTATCTCAGTAGTGCTTCCCCATTTCTCACCCCATCCCTGGTAACCAGCAATGACTGTTGGTCTTTATACATACTTCTATTCTTGTCTCCTTATAAAAGTGTAATCATACAATATTTGTCCTTTTGTGATTGGCTTATTTCAATCAGTATAATGTCCTCCAGATTCATCCATGTTACAAGCTTTTCAGGGAATCATCATTATTCTTTATGGTTGCATAATATTTAATTGTGCATATGTACCATATTTTGTTTATCCATTCATCCATTTATTCTTACACACTTGAAATGGACCCTTTACTTACTGAAAAAAAAAACCCTTAGAAGATTATATGTAGACGTATCTTCATTTATTTAACATACACTTTTGGATTTCTCAAGGAGTTTTCTAAGACATATTTCCTTTGTCCTTTCCTCATGTAAACTCTCTTATGAGATGATGAACTCTTCTAGTCCCACAGACTATTACAAAATTTTTATCTCCCCTACAGTAGTCTTCTTTTGGAAAGACAAACGTTATATTCAACTACATACGTAATATCTTTCCAAAATACTCTAAGGAATCTCAAAATAATTGTGTTCAAAATTGACCAATTGATTTTTTTACTTTCCCCCTAAATTAACTTATCACTGATATTCTCATTTCAAGAAACAAACACCAGTACACACACACACACACATACACACACTTGTTCAAAGTAAAAGTAAAAGGAGCTATGCTTTATTTTTCTCTTTATCCAACACCTTACACAACTTCCAATCCGTCACCAGATCCCTTGACTATACCTCCAAAATTTATCAAGCTGTCTTCTTCACGTTCTGTTTCTATTCTTACCACAGTTGTCCCAGTGACCACCATCCCTCTTGGACCAGTGGAATACCCCCTTAACAGGCCTCTCTGCTTTAACTCTTGGCCCCTCTAATCCATGCTTCTCACTGTAATCAAAAATATCTTTTAAAATGGTGTTACCGCATTTTTATACTATTTTTTCTCTTGTTCAGTATGCTCAAGACACAGTGTCTCTCTAATGTTCCTTGGGCTGAAATACTCTTCCTAATATATTTTCTTGGCTATTTACTTCTCACAAATAATGTCTTTCCTTAAGGTTTATTTCCTGAGTAAGGTCTTACTTTGCCATTCAATAAAACATAACATTACCTTTTTTTTTTTTTTTTTAATTTCCGTCATTCTCTGTTTTATTGACATTACATTCACTGGTTCACCTTAAATTTATTGTTATAATTAGCTGAAACTTCATTTTTTCGTATGTTTATTTGATAATTGTTTGCCAGTCCCAAACTGGAATGTTAACCCTATGACAGCAAAAATCTTACCTGTATTAGTTCATTTCCACATCTCCAGCACCAAAGTTAGAACTATAAAAAAATTTGTATTATGAAAAATGAATTTTATATAGGCAACCCTGACATTGGTGTAACCTCAAGCAAACATGGGGCATAAGCTTCAAGGAAAGAAATTCTAGCATAGTGTTCACTGATATTGATCAACTGCCTAGAACAATTGCCTGTCCCATAGAAGACACTTAATAAATATTTGCTGAGAGTTGAATGGTCTATATTACAGACATAAGAGAGGCAGATATAATGAATCTCCCACAGAAACTACATGGTATGGTAAAATTAAAGATATTTCAAAGAACCCTCAGAAAGTAAATATGGATGACATCTGAATCCTGAGAGCCACTGAGTTCCGCCAGTGACTGCTAATATGAAGATGAAGGTTTTTCTATAACACAGTCATAGAGTAAACGGCATAGTCTATGGTATCAGGCATAACAAATGATATTGAGGAAGGCAGGGAGGTCTCCAGGGACAACACAAAGACCAATACTCTAATCTAAGGCCCCTTAGTCATACTCCAGGAAGGAACATAGGTTGTTCCTTAAACATACATTTTAGACATAGATGAGCATTTGCCACAACGAAAGTAGAGTTAAAATTTTATATTTTACCCCAAATACCTGTGTGACTTTTTAGGTCAAAATTTCTTTATTTGTAATGTGGAAAAATGATAATGATGATGATTAGGATGATGACCTCATTGAGTTTTCATGGGAATTAAATGCTATAACTTATATAAAATTTGTCAAAAAATGTGCTCTTGTTCTTGTATCTAACAAACGTTTAAGATACTCCATATATTTTGTCAGAAAAAGAGTACAATACAATTTTTTCTCATCAAAACTCATCCAGGAGCATATAATGCAGGAGTAACTATTCTTTGACTTCTATTAGAAGTAAAAGTAGTCATTAAACATTAAAACCACTCACTTGGCTTAATTGCTGTACTTACATGGTTTCTTGTTAAGTTTGACTGTCTTCAGACAGTTGCTGATGGAGCAAGACTTTCCTCTTTATATCTGTTCAATACATTCTCAGAAACTAATTTGGATTCATGGAAAAAATGGCAGCTTGCACAACCCTGTTCTCTTCAATTCAAGATTGTCAAGAAATGTATTCCCAACAAACTTACATAATTAAATATTCTTATAACTCTAGACTAGTCCAAAGAATGGAGGACAAGATTTTGGTTCACTTACTAAATGCTGTGTCCTTAAGCACATTTTACAATTCCCGTAGCCCCATACCTTTTGAAATTTTGGAAATATTAATTGCATTTTCAATGTAAGAAGACATGGGTTATTGTATATTTTGCTCATACTTTATATTTTGCTTTTTCATTGTAAGAAGGCATGGGTTGTTTTATATTTTGCTCATACTTTAGTAGTCTCATACTGTATAATTTCAGATTTTCATAATTCAAATTTTCAAAACATATCATTGCAGTGTAATTAGAAATGAGATCACACAATAATTGATCAATTTTGTTTCACATTTTACATATCTGATATCTGATATGACGGTTACATGTATCCAAAGAATTAGTGTACATTTTCTTTTTTGCTAAAAAACATAAACTATCCTAATAGTTAATAATTAAAGATATCCAAAGTCCCTTTTGTGGGATTTAAGCTTATGTTGAAAAATGCATGAAGAAAGGCTATACATGCATGCTGAGAGCAAGCTAACTGTGGATCAATTTGTACAGTTTAGTCAGAGTCCCTGGGAGGTGTAAACAGTTAATGAGCTAGGCTGCTAAACAAAGGGTTGATGGTTCCAGTCCACCCAGAGGCTTACTGGAAGAAAGGCCTTGAGATTTATTTCTAAAAAATCAGCTATTCAAAATCCTGTGGAAAACATTACTACTCTGATACACATAGGTTTTTCATGAGTCAGGATTGACTTGATGGTGACTATTGATAACACTAGACAATTTAGTGAGTCAATCTGAGCTTTGGAATCAGTATCAAGCATTTGTTTTTTCAAGTTAAATAATTTATTTTACCAAAATTAAACCAAATCCACTGTGTCAGTCAAATCTGACTCATAGTGACCCTATAGCACACCATAGAACTACCCCATAGGGATTCCAAAGCTATAAATATTTACGCAAGCAGAAAGCCACATCTTTCCCCTGCAGAGCAGCTGGTGGGTTTGAACCACAGATCTCTTGGTTAGCAGCCAAGCGCTTTAACTACTGCTCCACCAGGGTTCCTTTTTATTTTACCGTTGTCTTTAAAATCACAAAGACACTATGTTCTTTATATAAAAACAGTAGTGCATATGCCTTACACTATCTAGAAAATTATTTTATATACTCTTTAAGAGAAATATGCACCCCGTTATATGGTTTAAGTTCCCCCATGTGTCTGTCAGTTTGTTATACTGTGGAGGCTTCGTGTTGCTGTGATGTTGAAGCTATGTGCTACTGGTATTCAAATACTAGCAGAGTCAAACATGGCGGACAGGTTTCAGCTGAGCTTCCAGACTAAGACAGACTAGGAAGAAGGACCTGGTGTTCTACTTCTGAAAAATTAGCCATCGGAAACCTTATGAACAGCAGCGGAACATTATCTGATATAGTGCCAGAACATGAGCTTCTAAGGCTGGAAGGCATTTAAAATACGGCTGGGAAATAGCTGCCTCCTCAAAGTTGACCTTAAAGACAGGGATAGAGTCAAGCTTTTGGCACTTTCATTTGCTGATGTGTCACAACTCAAAATGAGAAGAAACAGCTGCAAACTGTTGAACATCAACCAATTCTTTTTGGTATAGTGACTTTGGTATTCCTTCCATCTTCTTTTGATGCTTTCAGCATCATTTAATATTTCCCCTGTAGAATCCTTCAATACTGCAAATTGAGGCCTGAATTTTTTCTTCAGTTCTTTCAGCTTGAGAAATGCCAAGTGCATTCTTATCTTTTGGTTTTCTATCTTCAGGGCTTTGCTCATGTCATTGTAATACTTTACTTAGTCTTCTCGAGCTCCCCTTTGAAATCTTCTGTTCAGCTCTTTTACTTCATCATTTTTTCCTTTGACTTTAGCTACTTTACATTCAAGAGCAAGTTTCAGAGTCTCTTCTGACATCCAATTTGCTCTTTTCTTTCTTTCTTATATTGTTAATGACCTTTTGCTTTCTTAATGTACGATATCCTTGATATCATTCCACAGCTCGTTGGCTGAAAGCAGAGAATACCAGAAAGATGTTTACCTGTGTTTTATTGGCTATGCAAAGGCATCCAACTGTGTGGATCATAACAAATTATGGATACCATTTAAAAAAATGGAAATTCCAGAGCACTTAATTGTGCTCAAGTAGAACCTGTACATAGATCAGAAGGGTTTAAAATAAGGAAAGGTTGAAATCAGAGTTATATCCTTTCACCATACTTATTCAATCTGTATACTGAGCAAATAGTCTGAGAAGCTGGACTATATGAAGAAGAACGCAGCATTAGGATTGGAGGAAGACTCATTAATCACCTGTGATATGTAGATGACACAACCTTGCTTACTGAAAGTGAAGAGGACATGAAGCACTTACTGAAGAAGATCGAAGACTATAGCCTTGAGTATAGATTACACCTCAAAACAAAGAAAACAAAAAGTCCTCACAACTGGACCAATGAGTAACATCATGATAAATGGAGAAAAGATTGAAATTTTCAAGGATTTCATTTTACTGGGATCCACAATCAACGTCCATGGAAGCAACTGTCAAGAAATCAAATGATATTATTTCCTTGGGCAAATCTGCTGCAAAAAGCCCTCTTTAAAGCGTTAAAAAGCAAAGATGTCACTTTGAGGACTAGGGTGCACCTGACCCAAACCTGGTATTTTCAATTGCCTCATATGCATGCAAAACTGGAGAATGAATAAGGAAGACTAAATAAAAATTGATACACTTTAATTATGGTGTTGGCAAAGAATATTGAATACACCATGGACTGCCAGAAGAATAAACAGCCAGCATGCACCTCAGAAGAGAGGAAAATGAAACTTCATCTCACATTCTTTGGATGTGTTAACAAGAGGGACCATTCCCTGGAGACTAACGTCATGCTTAGTAAAGTAGAGGGTCAGCAAAATGAGGAAGACCCTCAATGAGATGGATTGACAAAGTGACTGCAACAATGATCTTAAACAAAGTAACGAACATGAGGATGATGCAGAATTGGGCAGTGTTTCCTTCTGTTGTACATGTATATGGTTGCTATGAGTTGGAGCAGAATGATGGCACCTAATAACAGCAGCAACGTGGCTGAACCTTAACTGACAGCTTCCATTTCATAACCAATTTGATGAATCTACCCTGAGGACTCCAAATAGTGACATCATTTTCATATTGTTTGCAAAACATTGTTCCACCATTGATCTCACTGTGGCCCCTTGCAAAGCTGTGTGGTTCAAGAGTATCAAGATTTTTGAGAATACTGGACAAGAGATTTCCTAGGAGAAAATAACATCTATACCTAATCTTTCAGGGAGCAGAATATTTGGAATAGGGTTGACTTTCAAATAAAACACAGATTATTAAAATGATTGATGCAAATTTTTGGTTGCTTCTTTCTGGAGAACTGAACAATTTCTGGAGAAAAGACAAGGCTTGAGATTACTTAGACCATTATTATACCTCATTCTCTCTATAAAGCATATCTTTTTGTGTTTATGTTGACTTTTTTAAGAGGCTTTAATAAAATTTTCACTTTCTGTATTGAGCCATGCTTCACCAACTTGCTTATGATAACTACCTGGTAACCCAATCAGAAAGTTCGATCTATTCATTGATAGTAAGGCCAGCAAGGTCTCAGCAAGCATGCCCATTGGAAAGAATATCACTGAAGGAGTGGACAGTACAAAATTACTACCTTTCAGGGAAATGAAAGATTATTACTTAAGGAGAATAAGGAAACAATGGTGTAATAAAAGAAAAATATTCCTTGAGTTCTTAATATGTGTTGCATTGTTTCTATGAACCTGTAAAACTCTATGTTTTAATCCTTGCAATAACCCATGCATATTAGTTAATTTAGAAGCATTATATAACTTGACCAAAGTTCACACAACTAGACATTGTGGAGCTAGAATATCATTATAAATCTGTCTGACTCAAATTGCCATTCTCTTTCCACCATACAATACTATCAACAATAGCAATCACATATCATCAGGAAAGAAGTCTTAAATCTGAAATAAAATATTATTTTTCAACCATTAAATAACATAGCATTATAGAAATGATAGGATTTTCTGGAAAGACTGTATGTTTACCAAAAAATTTTGTTTCAGAGCAGACGAAAGAATTATTGATCATATTTAATAAGTAGGAAACAATTTGAGTATAAATATATGACAGATGACAGATGACTATCTTTTTTTTTTTTTCTTTCTGAAATCTCCTCAGGGAGCTGCTGTCAATAATCTCTTGTGCACCTTCACAGAAAAGTTCCAAAAATTAAAATTTTTTCCAGTTTTTACATCTAATTTTTGAAGGGCAATAATAAGTGCAATTAAAATGCTGAAATTTAGGAATTAAAATTAGAAATTAAGGAATATATGGCATATTGTATTATATATGAAAATTGTATTTAAAATATTTGAAATATATGAAAGCTGTATTCGAAATCTCACACTGCATGGCAATTTCTATAGAATCAATACAGTGATCTGAAATGTGTGGCACATATCTATCCACAGCCAGTCTATGTACTCTATAGTCAAGTAAACAGTTTCCTTTAATGGGCTTTAATCCAAACTAAAGAATGCACTCACTTACAAATGTAGCAAATCTGACCTAAACACAGGTTAACTCCAATGTGGTTGAAACAACTGTGGAGAGTGAGATGTTAAGAAACACTTACAAAAGAAAAACTCTTGACTGCGTGGCCTGAGGTTACATTTCAATGATGTATGTAAACTGGGTCATGAAGTTAAAAAATGATAAACTCAGCACTTTTAGAAGTACCTGAAGAGTGGCTAGCTTTTAGTTACCAATTGAATGTTATCAGCTCTCGCTAGGTTTATCTAGCCCGTGTGAAATATTTTGAATTATTCTATAAAATTATAACATATAGGTAAAATTTATTTAACTATTTTCACTTGTCTATACAAAGCTATTCATAAGTTGGCATTTTTCTTATGAGTTGGAGCTGATTGGACGGCACCTAACAACAATACAAAGCTGTTTATACGTTTGCATTTTTCTTTTTAAGACATATATTGGTATACTTACTTGTTCATAATAGAATATTGTACTTGCTGTGTAATAAAATTATAGGAATGACAGTGAGTAGCATTTCCACACAGATATAGTCAACAGGGTTATCCACTTAACATCATTGTTTCATAAGTTTTTTTATGCAAATTCTCAACAAAACAAAAACAAATCACTTCACTATTTGACTGTTAACATTGAAAAATAATTTAAAAGGAAATATAAATAACAATGAAAAGAAAATGGCATATAAATGTGACCACTTGATGAAATGTAACAAATTTAGAATACAAGAAATGTCTTTATTTGGGGACACTCTCTCTATAAACACACTAACAGTAGAGACATGAGAAAAACACACTTGAACAATCAAATAAATGTGAACTAAGGTGGCCACAATCTTTGGAGTATCTAGATGGATTTGTGTGTCTAGGGTGAGGAAAGAAATAAATTTTCCCCAGGACTAATAATAGTAATTTTGGTTAAAAAAAAATGTATTCTATAGTTAATAAGAGGAGCATAAAGAAAGTAAGGTGGGAAAAGTAGTAAAACACCAAAAAAAAAAAAACACCAGTGTCATCAAGTCGATTCGGACTCATGAGAACCCTATAAATAAGGCAGAGTAGAACTGCCCCACAGCGTTTCCAAGGCTTTAATCTTTAGGGAAGCAGACCACCACATCTTTCTCCAGTGGAGTGACTGGTGGGTTCAAACCGCTGACCTTTTGGTTAACAGTCAAGCATTTAACCACTGTACCACCAGGGATCTTTTAGTAAACACAGGTAAGTAAAATTCTGGATTTTTTTTTCCCAGCAAACTAGTTTAATATATCAAAAAACCAAACCAAATCTGTGGCCGTTGAGTTGATCTCAACTCATAGAGACTCTATAGACAGAGCAGACCTGCACTGTATGGTTTCCAAGGAGTGCCTGGTGGATTTGAACTGCAGACCTTTTGGTTAGGAGCCAAGCTCTTAACCACTGTGCCACCAGGACTCCAGTTTAATATGTTAGGGCAGTGTAAATGTTCAAACAATAGACCCACTTTCTTTAAAGCAGTTTGTGATAATGAAAGGAGCAAGGATTTTGGAATTAGAGAGACAGAGTTTGAAACCTGGCTCTGCCTCATTTCAACTATGGGGTTTAGGCAAATCAGTCCCATTGTCTCCTTGGCTTTCTCTGAGATTGGAATAACAACGGCTACCTTTTACAGATTTGTTGTAATAAGTGCATCTTGAAGAAATGATAAATCAGCTGTCCACATTTAATAATGTTTGATATGATAACACGTAGTTAGGAGTAAATGCTTAGTGTCTCAAGGTTTGGTGGCTGTTGTTCAATGGCCCATATGTGAATTAGTAACAGATTGACAATCAGATGTGTGGAGTCATTTTCACTTGAGTAGTAAACATTTACCCATTAAGTCAATATTTACTGAACATACTTCTATTATATGCCAAACACTTTTCTAGGTGCTAGGAATGAAATAGTGAGAAACAGAGACAAATATCACTCCCCTCCTGAAGCTTACGTCCTAGCAGGAGAAGTCAGAATGTAAACAAAATAAATAATATATTAGAGATGATAAATCCTACGGGGGGAAAATAATGCAGCTAATGGAAACAGGGTGTGCTAGATTAGTGTACAATTTTAAGTAGGTTTCTTAGGGAAAGCTTCATGAAAATGATGACATTTGAACAAAATCATGAAGTAGGTGAGGAAGTGAATCATGACAAAAATTGGAGGGAAAAAAAAAAAAAACATTTCAGGCAAAGGGAACAAAAAAGATTTAGAATCAGAAGCATTCCTCATGTTTTCATGGCCATCAAGGGGACCCATGTGGCTAGAGCAGAGTAAATAAGAGAGATGGTTATAGAAGAGGACAAATACTTAACTGCCTGAGAAAGAGAGCCACTAAAAATGTTTTGAGCAGTTGAGTGGTAAGATATTCTCCTTTTAACGGCAGTGATATAATCCAACTTACTTGGTAACACAATAATTCTGTCATTATGGATGCTATATTAAATGCCTAATTATTGAGGAGCGAAGGTGGAAAAGGGAGATGAAGTTAGAAATTCGTTACACTAATCCAAGTAATAAATATTGATGGACCAAACAAAGTGCTGGTAGTTAAGATGGTGATGAGAAATGGTAGAATTCTGGATATACTGAAAGTAGAGAGAGAAAGTTTTTGAGGGAGTAGATGTGGAATGTAGCTTTTCAATACATGGAATTGTTAGAATGGAATGAAATTTTTCATGTGAGGAAAACTATAGGTGAAACAGCTTTGAGTGTGGATAGAGAACAAGAACAGGGACTGAATACTCAGGAATTTTTAAAAGAGGTCCAAATGTTGAGGATGAAAAACGGAGGAAAACTAGGAGCATGAGGGCCTGGTAAGCAATGAAGAAGGTTTTCCAGTAACAAATGTTACAGATAAATCATGTAAGTTAAGAGCAGAATTGGCCATTCCATTAAGCAAGGTGATTAGTTCTGTCTATTTATCGTGTGTTTTATGCAAATGCAATCATGTGCTCATTTGAGTTTGAATTCTTTAATTCAATATTATGTTTGTGTGATGTATCCATAATGTTGGACGTAATTTACGTTATTGCTATATAGTATTACATTGTATAACTACATACTAATCAATTTAGTGATTCTACTGATGATGGACATTTGGATAATTTATAGTTTTGAGGTGTTACAAATAGTGTTCCAATGAAGATTCTATTATCTGTCTCACAGAACACATGCCTATCCCTTTTTATGCTGAATTTAAATGTAGGAGTGGAATAGCTGTTTTGTGTAGAATGCTTATGTTCAGCTTTTGTACCCATTGCCAAGCAGTTTTCCAAGTGTTGGTATCAATTTACTCTCATGCCTCCAATGGCGGAGAGTTCTGGCATTAACTGTGGCAGACAGAATTCTAAAATGATCCCCAATGAGTTAGTTTTGTATAATCTCCTCCACCAGAGTGAGGGCAGAACTTTTGAATTGCTTTTAGCCATTGGAATATGGAAAATATAATAGGTTAGTTATTCCTGTGAATATGTTACATTATATAAAACTCTGTCTTAGGAGCTTTGAAGAAATAAGCTTCCATGTTTTGAGAGGACATGTGATAAGACCTTGTGGAAAGAACAGTAAAGGCCTCTAGGAAATGAAATCATACCCTGGCTAGCCACCAACAAAGACATGAGGGTCTCAGTCCCATAACCACAAAGAACTGAATTCTGCCAACAACCAAGTAAGCTTGTTAGAGAACTCCGGGCTCCAAAAAAAGAAAAAAACAAAAACAAAACAAAGTCTGGCTGACATCGAAGTTGCAGTCTTATGAGAGCCTGTGCAAGCAATTCAGCTAAGCTGGGCCTGAGGATAAGTAAGACCTACAAAAAATGTGAGATAATAAGTGTATGTTTTAAACTGTTAAGTTTGAGGTGAATTGTTAAAACAATAGAAACTGAATACATTACAGTACCTTCTTAATGGTACATTTTTATGAAAATAAATTCTTAATTTTAATATAAACCAAACTATTATTATTATTATTATTATTATATATATTGGTTTTGGTGTACTGTTTAAATATTGGTTGCCCAGAGATAATTTTAAAAAACTGGCAAAAAAAAAAAAAAAAACCTGTCATGATCAACTTCACCTAAGACTCTGTGTGTGGAAAATAGCAAAGCTTTACAACAATCAAGTGAATATTCCTGAAAATATATAACTGTAATACAGTATTAAATCTTTGTGGCATTTTAACTTACTCTTTTTTCATCCTCTTCTTCCCAGTCCAGTAGCAGTCTTGAAGAAGACAGCATCCTCTGTTCCTGGTATGGATTTCTGGTTCTAGAGGGAACAGAGCAGACCGTGTTCTCAAAGCATTGGGTTTGCCCTTTTTGACATATTTGGAGGTTTACTAAGGACTACCACACAATTCTTACCTGTA
Source organism: Trichechus manatus latirostris (assembly GCF_000243295.1). Classification (NCBI taxonomy): domain Eukaryota; kingdom Metazoa; phylum Chordata; class Mammalia; order Sirenia; family Trichechidae; genus Trichechus; species Trichechus manatus. Next base: position 5,335,008 of record NW_004444060.1, on the reverse strand, counting down.
CTTTGCATAACTTGTGTGGTGAAATGAGTTAATTTCCATAGCTTTTTGCCTTGGTTCTTTGGAAAAACATCTCATGAATATTTTCCCCTAAGTCCTGAGGAGTTACCTTTGCCCTAGTTTTCTACCCTAAAAAGTGTGTTACTTTTGTCCAGGTTGATTGACATTTCCTTAGTAAGCTGTAAATAACTTGATGATTTGACACTTTTTGTCTGGGCCTGTGCTGCAGCTTGCTTTGTGATTGGTATATACCTTGCAGGGACTGTTCAATATCCTATGCAAAGGAAATGACTATAGACTATGTAAATTAAGTCATTATAGACTGTGCAAATGAAGTGACTACGGTGCATTGAGGGGATTGGTCAGTTTGTGGCCCTGCTGGGAGAGCGATGCCTTGAAATTGACAAGGATTTGTTTATATAATTAGCCAATCCCACAGAGGTTTTAGAAGGGAGAAAAGGCAAGAGAAGCAAGAAGACAGAAGAGAGAATAAGCAAAGAGAAAGGAGGTGAGGAGCCTCCTAAAAGATCTGTAACATGGGCCAAGAGCTGTAAGACTGAATACAGTGAGAGGCCTGGAAGGGGGTCTACGGTAGAGTCCGTGGTGATTGCAGCAACCTGCTGCTAGGAATGCAGCTAAGGGAGAGCTGAACAAAGCTGCTGCATTGGCTATGAGCTGGGTCAGTTAGCAGTGAAAAGGCTGATGGCAGGGAGCCTGAAGGCAGAGAGACCTGCGTGGTTGAGAGGGTGCATGCACCGTCAAGAGGAGGCCTGTCGTGAGGGGGCCAAGAAGAGGCCCATCCTAAGGTGACTGAAAGGAGGTCTGCGTAGCTAGGAGGGGGTATGCACAGCAGACAGAAGGGCCAACTGCTTGCACAGCGGAGAAGAGCTAAGAGAGCTGTCCTGCACTGAGGAAGGGAGGGGTGTGCTCTCCACTATGGGGAAGCTTTCCACACTTTGCCTACATGTTTCCTGATTCCGATCCTGAGTTTTAGGCTGTTGATCCTGATCCTGAGTTGTAGCCTGTTGATCCTGATCCCAAGTAGTACCCTGTTACTTCCTTAAGAAACCACTTAACTATATGTATGATCTGTGAGTTCTGTGGGGCCATTGCGATGAATTATCGAACACAGCAGAGAAGTAGAGAGTGCCATGGGGTGAGGGTGTGGAGGTTGGCTGGTGTCAGAAATGATAAAGAAGCTGGAGTATGGAGGTACGTCTGACCTCCACTTCATAGGAGCCAGCTTTGTGCTAATCTTGATTCTTAACGCTCCACCTAAATATAGACAAGGTCTGATGCTATTACTAATGCAACATAGTTGGAACTTCCTCACGGGTACAGAATCAGCTAGACAGAGCCTTTCCTCAAGGGCAAATGAACTAGCCACTGCCACCTGGGTCAAAGACTATCAGTGAGGGCAATCAATAGACATGCTGCAAACCTGGGTAGATAAGATGAGGCGTGAGATACTTCATAGAATAGGGGTTTTGTAAAGCTTACACTTACTCCTAGAATCTATGAGGGCAAGCACATACATGAATGGGGCATACGCTCATTAAAGGCCTGAGAAGGCCCTAGGCTTTCATCTCTGGGTTATCTAAACTCTGAACAAGCAGAAAGTAAATGTAAAGGCAAAATTATAAACTTATGTAGAGTGTTGAAGACAGGACCTAACACACATGGGACTCAGATGAAAAGACTGGATTTTTTTTTTTTTTGGCTTCATGCATGGAAGAGAATCTGTCAGATCATGAGATGATCACTTAGCTAATTTAACTGAATAGAGGCTTCAGTGACACGTATGACAAAGAATACAAAATCCAAACCGAAATCCAACCCATTGCCATCGAGCCGATTCTGACTCATAGCAACCCTACTGGACAGAATAGAACTGTCCCCACAGAGTTTCCAAGGAGCAGCTGGTGGATTTGAACTGCCAACCTTTTGGTTAGAAGCCAAGCTCTTAACCACTGTCCTACCAGGGCTATGACAAAGAATGCAGTCATTACGAAAGAGTATAGAAAAGCCTTTAAACAAACAAACAACAACCCACATTAAGCAGCAACAACGAACCCTTGGAAGTGGGCAAGAAAGATTTCAAATGTTACTACATTAGAATGTTCAAAATAACCAGTTTTCAACAGCAAAAAGATAAAGCATTCATATAAACAGAAAAAAAACAAAACAAAAAACAAACAGAAACTGTCCATAAGGAAGCACAAACATTGGAATTATTAGAAAAAAGACTTTAAATGTACAGTCTTAGATATGTTGAAAAAGCTACAGGAAAACATGGACAATGAATTAAATGAAAACAGAATGATACCTCACTGTCTTAGTTATCTAGTTCTGCTACAACAGAAATACCACGAGTGGATGGCTTCAACAAACAGGAGTTTATTCTCTCACAGTCTAGGAGACTAGAAGTCCAAATTCAGGGTGTCAGCTCCAAAGGATGGCTTTCTCTCTCTGTCAGCTCTGGAGGAAGATTCTTGTCATCAATCTTCCCCTGGACTAGGAGTGTCTCAGCATAGGAACCTCGGGTTATGCTCTGCTCCCATCACTGCTTTCTTAGTGGTATGAGGTCCCCCATATTTCTCTGCTCACTTCTCTCTTTTATATCTCTAAAGAGATTGGTGTAAGACAGCATTTAATCTTTTAGATCTCATCAATATAATTGCCACTAATCCATCTCATCAATATCATAGAGATAGGGATTACAACACATAGGGAAATCACATCAGATCGACAAAATGGTGGACAATCACACAATACTGGGAATCATGAACTAGCCAAGTGGACAGATATTTTTTGGGGACACAATTCAATCCATGACATTCTCCAAATAAAAAATATTTAAAAAAGATAAATTTTAAAAAGGACCAAAATAGAAACTCTGGAACTTAAAAATAAGTAAGGAAGTGAAAAACCTACAATGAGAAATCACTTGGCTCCCAATAGAATGGCTTTAAACAACATGCACAAAATAATAAATGTTGAGAAGGTGGAGAAATTGGAACCCTTACACACTGCTTGCAGGAATGTGAAATGGTGCAGTCGCTGTGGACAACATTTTTCTGTTCCTCAGTTAGCATAAATGTTCATAACACTATTCACAATAGTCAAAAGGCAGAAATAGCCCAAATGGCTACTCACTGATGAATGAATAGACAAATATTATATATCCATACAGTCTAATATTATACAGCCATAAAGGCAAATGAAGTACAGATGCATACTACAACTTAGATGAACCTTGAAAACATTATGCTAAGTGAAAGAAGTCAGACACAAAAGACCACGTATTGTAGGATTCCATTTATATCAAGTATCAGAATAGGCAAATCCATAGAGACAGAAATTAGATTAGCATTTACTAGGGGCTGAGGGCAGGGGGAAATGGGGAATGATTGCTTAATATGATTAATATGTCTAACATATTTCCAGTGTTGTTGTTAGGTGACATCGAGCCAGATCCAACTCATAGGGAACCCATGTACAATAGAACAGAACACTGCCTGGTCCTGGACCATCCTCACAATCTTTTGTTATACATGAGCCCATTGTCGCAGCCACTATATCAATCCATCTCCTTGAGGGTCTTCCTCTTCTTCACTGACCCTCTACTTTACCAAGCATGATGTCCTTCTCCAGGTATTGGTCCCTCCTGATAACCGGTCCAAAGTACTTGAGACGAAGTCTCACCATCCTTGCTTCTGAGGAGCATTCTGGTTGTACTTCATACAAGACAGATTTGTTTGTTCTTCTAGCTGTCCCTGGTATATTCAATATTCTTCACCAACACCATAATTAAAAGACATCATTTCTTCTTTGGTTTTCCTTCTTCATTGTCCAGCTTTCACATACATATGGGGTGATTAAAAACACCATGGCTTGGGTGAGGGCACCTTAGTCCTTAAAGTGACAACTTCACTTTTTAACACTTTAAAGAAGTCTTTTGCAGCAGATTTGCCTAATGCAATAGGTTGTTTGATTTCTTGACTGCCGCTTTCATGGGTGTTGACCACGGATCCAAGTAAAATTAAGTCCCTGACAACTTTAATCTTTTCTCCATTTATCAAGATGTTGCTTAGTGGTTCAGTTGTGAGGATTTTTGTTTTCTTTATGTTGAGGTGTAATCCATACTGAAGGCTGTGTCTTTGATCTTCATCAGTAAGTGCTTCAAGTCCTCTT
>NW_004444060.1:5277695-5330717 GCF_000243295.1 Trichechus manatus latirostris | reverse complement strand
TTGTTTTCTTTATGTTGAGGTGTAATCCATACTGAAGGCTGTGTCTTTGATCTTCATCAGTAAGTGCTTCAAGTCCTCTTCACTTTCAGCAAGCAAGGTTGTGTAATCTGCATAAAGCAGGTTGTTAATGAGTCTTCCTCCAATCCTGCCTGATGCCACGTTCTTCTTCATATAGGTCAGCCTCTTGGATTATTTGCTCAGCATACAGACTGAATAAGTATTGTGAAATGACACAACCCTGACACACACCTTTCTTAACTTAAACCACACAGTATCCTCTTGTGTTCAAATGACTGCTTCTTGGTCTAAGTACAGGTTCCTCATGAGTACATTGAAGTGTTCTGGAATTCCTATTCTTCAGAATGTTATCCATAATCTGTTACGATCCACCCAGTAGAATGCCTTTGCATAGTCAATAAAGCAAAGGTAAATATCTTTTTGGTGTTCTCTGCTTTCAGCCATGACCCATCTGACATCAGCAATGATATCCCTTGCTCCATGTCCTCCTCTGAATTTGGCTTGAATTTCTGGAAGTTCCCTGTCAATGTATTGCTGCAGCTGCTTTTGAATGATCTTCAGCAAAATTTTACTTGTGTGCGATACTAATGATATTGTTCTATAATTTATGCATTCTGTTGTATTACCTTTCTTTGGGATGGGTACAAATATGGATCTCTTCCAGTAGCTTGGCCAGGTAGCTGTCTTCCAAATTTCTTGCCACAGACGTGCTTCCAGTGCTGCATCCGTTTGTTGAAACATCTCAATTGGTATTCTGTCAGTTCCTGGAGACTTCTTTTTCACCAATGCCTTCAGAGCCGCTTGGACTTCTTCCTTCCATACCTTCGGTTACTAATCATATGCTATCTCCTGAAATGGCTGAATGTCAACCCATTCTTTTTGGTACAGTGACTCTGTGTATTCCTTCCATCTTCTTTTGATGTTTCCTGACTTGTTTAATGTTTTCCCTGTAGAATCCTTCAGCCTGAGACTTAAATATTGCAACTCAAGACTTAAATTTTTTCTTCAGTTCTTTCAGCTTGAGAAATGCTGAGTGTGTTCTTCCCTTTTAGTTTTCTATCTCCAGCTCTTTGCACATTTCATTATAATAGTTTACTTTGTCTTCTCAAGCTATCCTTTGAAATCCATTCAACTCTTTGACTTCATGATTTCTTCCATTTGCTTTAGCTACTCTACATTCAAAAGCAACTTTCAGAGACTCTTCTGACATCCATTTTAGTCTTTTCTTTCTTTCCTGTATTTTTAATGACTTCTTGCTTTCTTCATATATGATACCCTTGATGTCATTCCACAACTCTTTTGGTCTTCGGTCATTAGTGTCCAGTATGTCAAATCTATTCTTGAGATGCTGTCTAAATTCAGGTGGGATACACTCAGTGTCATACTTTGGCTCTCATGGCCTTGTTTTAATTTTTCTTAATCGTATTTCCAATATGTGACCATAAATATAAAATTATTTTAATTTATTCTTTTTAGAATTTTGTGTAAAACATTTTCTCTATGGAAGGAATTGTAGACACACAACACTCAGGAATTTCTTGAGACACACAAGGAACTATTTAATTTTTATTTATTTTTTCTGCATACTATTTTCTTTTAGGTGGTAAGCAAAGGAAATCGAATTTTTGATCCACCAGTATGTTAATACAGTTCTTCCAACTTTACCTGTATCCCACTACCTATGACTCTGCACACACTGGTTGCTCAATAAATGAATATATATGTGAATGAATTAATAAATACAGGACCTTACTACTCTGTCACCTCAACTTCATTAAACATATCTGGCATAGTGGAGACATACCCTGCGTGCTCCTTTAAATACTGTCTTCTTGTAATTACCAGAAACTATAACCGCATTTCCCAATGTTTGGGTCCTGAATAATAATTTTATATTTTCTGCCAAATGAACATTTTAAGGTCAGAAAGTTTGCAAATAGCTGGTTTAAATATCATCTTCCAGTCATTCTTGTTACCAGGCCTCTAAAAACCTTGCATAGAATCCCAATAATGGATTTCATTTTTATTTCTCAACAGGGCTTTCAGTTGATCATTTGGAATCATTTTCACTCATTTGATTGACAACCATAAATTAATAACACCGTGGCGAAGGCAAAATTTGTCTCTCTCACTTCTTTGTTTTGCTTTTAGCATAAATGTTATGCCATTATTTCTAATTTGGTATTTATAACCAGTAGCCTGAAGTAATATTCTTCTCATGTTATAATAAAGGAAACTGATAATACATGAGAAAGCAACTTATGAAAACAATATCATAAATTTCCAATATGAATTATATGAAGTAATATAAAGTTTATATTTTAGTAGCTATTTAAGGCATGTATGAAAATTATAAATATAATAAAATGTAAATAGCTACCTTCTCATTAGATATTCTGCATAAATACACAAGGAAAGAGAGGTGTTATTTTTTAGCATACTAAGAATAGTCATGCCATTTACTATCTCATCCCAGTGGATCCTTTTAAAATATTTAATACTTGAAGTCATTTTACAAATAAATTTTGAGAAGTAATAGTAAAGGAATAGTAAAAAAAAAATTAAAATTTTTATATTAAATTAAATAAAGCAAACTTCTTTATATCATGTAAATATTGGAACATAAACATCATAAAAGATAAAAGATATTACCTGGTGTCCCTTTAGCAAAACTGAATATTCCATATCCAATTTACTTACAACTGTAGTTAGAAACCAACCCCTGCAAAGCCTATGAGAAAAAACAACAACAGAAAACTGACTCCCTCAGTGTTCAAGCCCCTGGGCTCTCATGACCAGTGGTGCTTCTCCTGCGTATGCAGCTGCCAAAGAGGGTCCTTGGGTGGCCTCTGGCAGGGTGGTGAGCCCCTGGAACATGATGCGCCAAGCCACGGCCTGTAGCAGCCAGGGACGAGCCAACATGCATCCCCTCCTCCTAAAGGGCTGGACTAACCTTCAGCGTGCTTCAAGTACCACCACTCCACTTCACATGGTGGGCCTGCAGGTGGTGTGGGCCAGCAGGCGGTAAGCCAGCGCAAGTCACTACCCTGTTTACAGAGGACAATTGATCCGTGCCTGTGCTGGGTGCTGGGCACAGAGCCAGGCCCCTGCTACGCCGCCTTACCTAGCTCTGCCCCACCCCATCCCACTGGCCTTCCATGCTTGCAAGCCGGGGGCCATCGCAGCACCTCTCTGGGCTTATTTCTAGTAACTTACACAGTTGGGATTTCACTGTTGGAGCAGTTCTTGTCCGTTTTGTGGCTGGGGTTGCTGGGGTATCTTAATTCCTGACCTCTGTGTGTGCATATGGTTTCTGGGGATCTGTGGAGAACTTGGGACTTGGGTTTCCCTAAGTGTCATCTTCTCAACCCTTGAGTCCTGGGCTCTCTCTTAGCACATCCTGAGTAGCACTGTCTCTCTTGCACCCCAAGGCAGGGACTTCATAGTTGGTGCATGGGGTCCATAAGTCTAGTGAGGAGGTGATGGGAGAATGAATGATCCATCTGGCACCAGCACCATCCAACTCACACCCCCAAACCTTCCTGCCTTTTCTGAAGAGGGTTCAAAATCCAGCAGACATTCGGCCCAGTGGAACAACATAGATTTTTTACTTCAGAGTCTACAATAAAATATATAGTTGGTCTCAAAGATTTACAGAACAGAATTTTCGGAGTATTTTGGGCAACGTTTGCTCTGTAGGTATCTCTTCAACTGTGGAGAAGGTACATACAATGGTTTGTAATAACAAAAGGGTGCTACTTTGCAATGTGCATCAAAACACTATTATTATTACTGTATTATTATGTTACAGATGTTTTAGTGTATCTGGAAGTGTTTCTTTAATGTTTTTATGCATAGAAAGGTACACTATATACTACATATACTATATACTAAGACAAATATTTGACTAAGTGACATTAGATACAAACTATACTTAACTCTTCCAATTTACATACAAATTCAAATTAAAGACAGACAGATTTAGGAATGGAACTCATTTGTAATCTGGGGGCTGTCTGTATACTGTGTGATAGAGTCTTTCCCTTTGAGTGACTAATTGAATAAGAATGCCAGATTTCCTTTTCTTTTTTACTGCTCTGTAAGTCAGAAGTCCAACACAAGTCTTACTGGGTTAAAATCAAGGTATTGGCAGGGCTTAATTCCATTTGAAGTCTTAGAGGAGAATGCATTTTCTTGCCTTTTTCAGCCCCTAGAGTCTGTCCCCATTCTTTGACTGATGATCCTCTTCCATCTTCTAAGGTAGCATTGGTTGCCTGAGCCTTTCTCCAGAGACTAAGTTAAGAACATCATGGGGAAGCCATTCTTCTGTCCACTAACGGTCTCATGATCATAGTTGAAAGAACTGACATTGTAATATAGGTTTACTTCATCTTGTGCCAACCCTCATTCCTCAACAACTCTTTAAGCACTTTTTTAAAAAATTGATCTTTATTTTATTGGTTTTTCATTGTAAAAGTATTATATGATAGTTGTAACAAATTTCAATAATACAGATGAGCAAAAATTGAAAGTGTGAGTCTCCCCACACTCCAACCTCTAAATCTCCCTTTCCCCAGAGCTAAGCCTTCTCATTGTTTGGTGTATCTCTTTGCAGACTTCTTTCCTACTTCTGAACTACATGTATAGTATTTTTTTTTAATAGTTTGAGATATAGTCTCTTTAAAATCTTTTAAAACTCATTATGAAACCTGTCTGTCTCTATCTCTGTCTGTTTCTGTCTCTCTCTTTCTCTCTGTCCCTCTCTTTTCTCTCTCTCCCCCTCTTAAAACATCAGCTTTGTGATTATTTTCTAATTTGGGTAACATTTTCCTCTGAGTATGGCACTGTTCCTATTTAAAGTATACTAGTGAATTTATGAAACATTTCTTGATGCTGTTTTTCTATGTAATTTTAGTTATTTTTCTGAGCATTGTGAGTACTGTGTAGATATGTGATGGTGTTATTTTTATCTCAATTAAGATGAGTACTATATTACTCAGGATATATTCCCTACATAGCTGCGGATTAGAGTTGACTGATAGAGAAACGTGGTAGGTTCACTACAGCAGTTGGTTATGCTTGGCTTCTCAGATTTTCCTGCAAGCTCTAACTTCTCCCACTGCCCAGTGCTTCAAGTGGATTGGTTCGTAATGCTTTATATGAACCTTCAACTCCTTTTTCTAGACCTTCACTTCCATAGCTCCTCCCAAAATTGTGTAAGCTGTACTTCCTCTAATAAATCTTTACTTGATATAGCAAGCCGACTTAGGTTGACCCCAATAATCTTGATGCCTTTGTGTAATCCCTTCCCCATGAGTATGTGTGAAACTTGTGACTTGCTTCTAACCAAGTCACCTGTGACTTGCTTCTAACCAATTCAGCTGTGACATGCTTCTAACCAATGGAATATGATAAAAGTGATAGGATATTTTTCCCTTAATTATGCTTCATTATATGACACTCTCTCTTAAACTCTCTCTTAACTATTGAGATATACTGTTGCCCACCAACATTTTCCACCTCTCAGGTTTATTGGGTAGCTGTTTTCCCACTGGCAGTGCATGCTGCCACAAGACGGGGGGCTTATAACTATTTGAAACTGAAGAAACAGGTGTGTACCATAAATTATTGTTTTTACAGGTTATTGTATGTGGTGTCTGAATTTTTGGTACGTGTTTTAGGATAGGTTCTCCAGAGAAGCAAAACCAGTAAAGCGTATAAATATATACCAAGGAAACAGCTCATGCAGTTGTAGAGGCTGGAACGTCCCAAGTCCGTGGATCAGGGTAGAGGCCTCTCCCAATTCGCAGAAGCTGGCCAGCCTATGATTGACAGGTCAGAGAGCAGGGCTCCTGCTCACAGGCTATGAAGGTCGATGAATTTCAAGATCAGCAGGCAAGACCGCAAGATTTCTCCTGATTCACGTAACTGCAGGGGCTGGTGAACCCAAGATCAGCAGGTCAGAGAGCAGGGCTCCCGCTCACAGGCTGTGAAGATTGATGAAACCTAAGTTTGGCAGATAAGCTGACAGCTCGAGTCCCAAGAACCAGAGGTCAGATGAACAGGAGGCAGCCACAGGATCCAGAGTGAGCGAAAAGCCAGAACATTTGCTTATATTCAGATGCAGGCCATACCTCCAAGGAAACTCCCTTTCCACTGATTGGCTACTCACAGCATATTCAATCATGGGAGTGATCACATATAAACCCTGAGAAGCATGGTCCAACTAAGTTGACACACAATCTTAACCTTCACAGTAAGAAAACTAGAAATTTAAAAAAAATTTATTTGGGACAATTTTGTCCCAGTGGACTCAGGGGGGCTGTGGAGGTAAAATTAGTGGAATACCATATGTCCCTCAGGACTCATCAGGTAAACTTTAGGGAGGGGGGGCAAGGAAAAAAAATTGATAATTTCTACCAAAATTTCAAACACATTCAATGATTAAGTATGCTTCTGTTAATGAAAACACATAGCATCAGCAAAAAATTCAAAGCAGAAAAGAATTGGGTCTTGGAAGGGTTATATTAAACCCATTGCCATCAAGTCAATTTTGACTCATAGTGAACTAACAGGACAGAGTAGAACTGCCCCATAGGGTTTCCAAGGCTGTTATCTTTGTAGAAGCAGACTAGCACATCTTTCTCCTGTGGGTTCTTTCTGCAGTGGGTTTGAATCACCAACCTTTCTCTTAGCAGCCAAGCACTTTTACCACTGTGCCAATTGCTTCTTCAAGACAAACGGGAAAGTCTCTCTTTATGGTCTGCTATGAGACAGACACTTAGCAGCCACTCTCCCTTGATTTGAACAGCTTATGCAGAGGGCCACTTGGCAACAAACTATGGGAAGCCTCTAGGAGTTGAGGACCTCATTCCCACAGATGCAAGGAACCAAATTCTTCCAACAACACATACTTGGAAAAGAACTGTAGAAACAGAAGGGAAAGCAACCTGGCTGACACCTTGACTGCAGCTTTGTTGGACGGACCATGAGCATAGGACTAAGCTAAGCCATATCTAGACTCCTGACTCACTGGAACTGTGAGATGATGAATCTGTCTGGTTCTAAGCTGCTAATGTTGTGGTCATTTGTTACAGACCACAACTAATACATCCAATAGAAAACTAATACATCCCATGTTACTCATAGTGACTCTTCTTTCCTGTCTGAAGCCTGATTGATTTACGTGTCTTCATAGAACATATTACAGTTGAGATTTTACACTTACTTAGTTTGTTACTATTTGTCTTCCTCAATAAATTGCAAACTCTATGAAGGCAGTGTCTCTGTCACTTGATTTCTCTTTTGTCTTCAGTGTCAACATCATGCCTTGCAAATACAAGTCACCTAATATTGCCGTTGAGTCGATTCCTACTTATATACAAGGCACCAAATGAAACCTTTTTGAATGACTATGATTAACTGAAGGAACAAAAAATAATGAACAAATTGTGATTCCATATCATGTTTTTTTGGAAATGGGAGAGAACCATCATAGCTAAGATTGCCCTCATTCCATATCAGGGCAGTGAATTATCAAAATTCCAAATCACTAGTATAAAGTTGCCTAGGTATAAGTTTTAAAAATATATTGTAATGCCTGTATTACAAGAAACATTATAAGATACAGTCTTTGACATCAGAATCACATGAAAATTTTATTTAAAAAATGAAGATTTCTAAATTACAATTAAGATATTATGTTTTAGAATTTGTTGGTGTGAGAAATTGCTGGAATATGCGTATTAAACAAACTCCTAAAGCAACTATTAATGACACAAAGGATTGACAACTATTGATGGAGAACCATTACTTTCTTTTTAAGTAAATAAAAAATATTTCTTGTAGATGCTTATCTGTGCAAATTATAAAATCAAAAGTTTCTGTACCAACAATTGGGTGGTAACAATGAACTGATATGCCATTGTTTATAGTCAGAAGACAATTTAATTGAAGAAATTAAAGGAAAACATAAGGGATATGTGCCAACAATCGAAAACAGTCATCTATCATCTAGATTTACAAGTTTCAGAATTTTATTCTAGGTATTATATGTTTAAAATAATACTTATGATTCAGTTGCTTTTTAGAATGTTAAAGTGCAGAAAGCAATTTTTTTTAACTTAACTGTGAACATAGTGTCAGATTGTTAGTATTTTTCCATATTTTTTAAAAGAAGCCCTGATTCTATTTTTGCTAATTAGATCTCAGGTTTATAAAAAGAATTTTAACATTTATTTTCTTGATACTTGTTGAAAAGATGATATTATGTTAGATTTTCGTTAGTATAATGGTATATTATATGATCTTTATTCATCAGAAAATAATAATAGTAATTTACTGAATTATTAGTAGTTGAGAAATTTTTTGCAGGCACTATTCTATCAAATCAAGATTATACTTTTTTAAAAAAAAATCTGATGAATTTTTAATGAGAAATATATTTGTATTATACATGCTAATGAATTTTTTTCTAGAAAGTTGAGAAAAGTTATATATCTTGAGAAAGATATATAACTAGTATAAATATGGAAATGATTTACAATAGTTTGTATTATTGTGTTAATTGAAAAGTTTAATAATATAATAATCATTGTATTTTAATTTTAACATAACAAACACTAATTTTCCTTTAAAGGTATATATTTCAATTAGATTAAAGAACATGATATTATCTATTGTGAATTCATCTATTCACTCTTTTCTCCTGTAGGAAACAAAGCTCATAATATCATAATGTGATTTATAAAGTGATGTAAAATGCCTTGAATCTTAGCAAAAATATCATGGGCTTAAAACCCTATGAATAAATGCTACATGATTACCAAAGTTGCAATGTAATAAAAGACTTGATAACTGCATTTTTTTGTAGTATGTGTCAGTGGACTTAAAAAAAAATCCAGTAGAACGGATTTACATGCTATGAGTTGGAATGGACTCGACGACAACAGATTTGGGTATTTTTTTTTGGTTTTATTCATTTTATTATTTTCCACTACTAGAATTCTGTGGTAGAGACTCAAAAACAAAATTCTCTTGCATTTTGAAACTCTGAAGCCTAATACATATTGAGAAAATTTTAGACACTTGAGAAAATCTGCCAGACCAATTCAGTGGCATGATTCAAATATGGAGATATGTCAATGCATTACTACAGAGCAGTTGTTGTTTTAATAACAGTTTGAAAAATTTAAGTCAAATAAGATATTCTAGAATCAAAGTATTATTTTAGGAATATGACATACTAGGATTTAGATGGTCACCAATAATATGCATATATTAATGACAATCATTTTATTCTGAACCTGAACTCTCAAAAATATACTTCAACAAGTATATGTATTGAGTATAAGGATTTAAATATTTATGTTAATTAATCACACTGTCTGGAACAAAATATTTTAATTTTTTTCTATGTATGTCAAATTGTGTACAGACAGCCAGCTAAAAGAATGAGAAGAGCCATTTCTTCTACATAACATACATGAAACAGAACAAATATTTCATTTCAAAATATAATATCTATTCAACACAATATTTTTAAAATGTTGATAAATCTGGGATTATAAGAAAGATATTAAGAAAACCTTTCTTAAAATTATATTGCAGTACTGACAGATCTGCTTAAGATACACTGTGAAGTACTGTACAAAGAACGCTGAGCCAAATATCAGAAATCATACTTTCTGAAGATTCTCACTAAGCATTATAGATTTTATCTTGGATAAGTCAAATATAAAATGGGGTTAATATCCAAATAAAATAAAATAATGATGATTAAGTTGTTCTTAAACTGCTTAATATTTCACTGAATATTAAATGCTTAATTTTGTTGTTGTTGTTAGGTGCCGTCAAGTCAGTTCCGACTCATAGCGACCCTATGCACAAGAGGATGAAACCGTGTCTGGTCCTGCGCTATCCTCACAATCGTTGTTATGCTTGTGCCCATTGTTGCTGCCACCATGTCAATCCATCTCATTGAGGGTCTTCATCTTTTCTACTGACCCTCTACTTTGCCAAGCATGATGTCCTTCTCCAGGGACTGATCCCTCCTGACAACAGGTTCAAAGTGTATAAGACATAGTCTCACCATCCTTCCTTCTAAGAAGCATTCTGATTGTACTTCTTCCAAGACAGATTTGTTCATTGTTTTGGCAGTCCATGGTATATTCAATATTCTTTGCCAACACCACAATTCAGAGGCGTCAATTCTTCTTCCGTCTTCCTTCTTCACTGTCCAGCTTTCGCATGCATATGATGTGATTGAAGCTACTGTGGCTTGGGTCAGGTGGACCTTAGTCTTCAAGGTGACATCTTTGCTTTTCAACACTTTAAACACGTCTTTTGCAACAGATTTGCCCAATGCAATGTGTCTTTTGATTTCCTGACTGCTGCTTCCATGGGTGTTAGCTGTAGATCCAAGTAAAATGAAATCCTTGACAACTTCACTCTTTTCTCCATTTATCATGATGTTGCTTATTGGTCCAGTTGTGAGGATTTTTGTTTTCTTTATGTTGAGGTGTAATCCATACTGAAGGCTGTCGACTTTGATCTTCACCAGTAAGTGCTTCAAGTCCTCTTCACTTTCAGCAAACAAGGTTGTGTCATCTGCATAACGCAAGTTGTTAATGAGTCTTTCCTCCAATCCTGATGCCCCATTCTTCTTCATACAGTTCAGCTTCTCAGATTATTTGTTCAGCATACATATTGAATAGGGATGGTAAAAGGATACAACCCTGATGCACACCTTTCCTGACTTTAAACCACACAGTATCCCTTTGTTCTGTCCAAACAACTGCCTCTTGATCTGTATACAGGTTCCTCATGAGTACAATGAAGAGTTCTGGAATTCCCAGTCTTTCCAATGTTATCCATAATTTGTTGTGATCCACAAAGGTGAATGCATTTGCGTAGTCAATACAACACAGGTAAACATCTTTCTGGTAGTCTCTGCTTTCGGCCAGGTTCCATCTGACATCAACAATGATATCCCTGGTTCCACGTCCTCTTCTGAATCCTGCCTGAATTTCTGGCAGTTCCCTGTCGACATACTGCTGCAGCTGTTTTTGAATGATCTTCAGAATGATTTTACTTGCATGTGATATTAATGATATTGTTTGATAATTTCTACATTCGGTTGGAACACCTTTCTTGGGAATATGCATAAATATGGATCTCTTCCTGGCCAGTCAGTTGGCCAGGTAGCTGTCTTCCAAATTTGTTGACATAGACGAGTGAGCACTTCCAGCGTTGCATCCATTTGTTGAAACATCTCAACTGATATTCTGTGAATTCCTGGAGCCTTGTTTTTCACCAGTGCCTTCAGTGCAGCTGGATTTCTTCCTTCAGTACCATCTTTTCCTGATCATATGCTACCTCTTTAATTGGTTCTGGCACTATATCAGACAATGTTCTGCTGCTATTCATAAGGTTTTCACTGGCTAATTCTTTTCAGAAATAGACTGCTGGATCCTTCTTCCTAATCTATCTCAGTCTGGAAGGTCAGCTGAAACCTGTCTGCCATGGGTGACCCTGCTGGTATTTGAATACCAGTTTCATAGCTCCAGCTTTACAGCAACACGCAAGCCCCCACAGTACAACAAACTGACAGATATGTGGGGGAAATGCTTTAAGGTATTATTTATAAAGGTATATATATACATATATATATATATATATAAAATGCTTATACATATAATGCTTAATGGTATTATTTATAAAGGATGCCTTTTAACTATTTTTGCATTAATTCAGAAAATACATCTGCAATATAAATTAAAATGTGTGCCCCTATACAAATTTATTTTTAAATGGATTTAATTATATCAAATACTTATAAACATAACTAATTAGCTTACTGATTACATTTAACCAATTGGTAACAAACCTGATTTGTATATATATGATGGAAAGACATTCCCACACTTAATAATAGTTTTGCCAATCAAAGTCATTTCTTTTATTATATTTCCATGTTCAGACACAGTACCTTGGATTTAGAATACTTTAGAATAAGAATAATTTAAATTCCAAACCAAAATCCCCTTGCTGTCAAGTCGATTCTGACTGGAAGCAATCCTATAGGACAAAATAGAACTGTCCCTAGGGAACCCAAGGAGAATCTGGGGGATTTGAACTGCTGACCTTTTGGTTAGTAGCTGAGCATTCAACCACTGTGCCACCAGGGCCCCAACAGAGGTAGATTTATAATAAAGCTAACAAGGCTTAATCTTCATTGACACTTGCAGGCATAGGACCCTTGTAAGACTTTGTTATTAAAATTGAGTTCAGTCCTTAAAATTACATAAACTGTAGGCCTCAGACACTTATATGCACTATCTTTGCTACGAAAGAAGGACATAATTTCTCCATCTTTTCTCTTCCAATGCGTGTGTGTGTGTATTCTCTGCAGGAAAAATTTTAAATTGTCCTAATTTTCATAGCTTGTCAAGTGAGGGCAAAACTGGGAAGCTTAACACGTACTGAGAAACTTAAATCTTCAGAAGTTAGGGCAGGGTAAGATATTTTGAAGCTGCAGTACAAGCAAAGACTTAGAGTAAGATGAGAGAACTTTCTGAAGAAAAGGTTTTATCCCAAAAGATTGCTAGAGAGACCAAACACAGGAAGACGAATAACCACATATATTCCTGGAAAACAGGGCATACTTTGGTAAGAGTCTGGAGATAATTATGGGAAGGAAGCAGAGGACAAATCATAGGACTCTCTAAATGCTCAGGCAGTTGGAGTTTTTGGGATACAACAGCAGAACTGTGGAGCTTGTTATGGATTTTGTCAATTGAAGCAACAAGAATAAAGGCTAAGAAGACAAACAAGCTTTACTTCTGTCTTGGAAAATTGAATGTGTAATTGTCATTTTCATAGACAATGGGATAGAGAAAAAAGAGATTTAAAGGATAAGATGATCAAAGAAATTCTACTTACAGGAATTTAATTTGTATTCAGAACAATAACTTCATTGTTTTGAAAACTATTATATATTTTACTAAAATTAAATCAATGTTAAGATGTTTAGCAGGTTATAGAAAATATTTGTAATAGGCCAGTCTTCTATTGTTTGAATTTATTTATGAGACTATTTTAGAGATTTATATTTTGTAAAAGGACTTCAGCACAAACATAATTATCTCATTTCAGCTTTGAAAACTAATTTCAGCTTGTAAGAATAACAATAGAAATATAACTGAATAACAAAAATAAATGATGCTGTCAAAGGTAAACAGTTTCCTACTGTTAATGAAGTGCTTTAATAAAGTTCAAGATATATAAAAGTGTGAACTATATTGATCTTCAGTTATAACTGTAGTTTTGTCATTAAAAACTGCAATATTGATTTTAAAACTTTAGTTTGATGAATGTTTGTGAAATAGAGGCACAGTTATTTTCTCTATAAATATTGGCCCATTAAAATAAATATGGTTTGGAAAAGCATCTTTATTCTTGTTTTTCTTACTTGGAGCAAATAACGCTGGATGATATGTGTGTTTGTATGTGTTGAGGGAGATTACTTGCATTAACTTCTTTAGCCATTTGAAAGTTATTTCTTTTCAAAAATGCAATAATATTTGTTTGAATAATTTTGCAATTTTAATCTTTCTAAAAGTCTGAGAAGAGTGTTCATAACTTTCAGACATGGCAAGGCTTCATTTAATTTTGTTTGTTACTCATTTTACTTATTCTTTCATTCCCTGTATACTTTTTTCTATTCTTATGAGTCTGGGATTATAGATTATGGGGATACAGCAGTGAATGAAAGAACATTTTTTTAAAAAAAATTTTTGTGCAATTATTTTATTTCATATTATCACTTCTCTTAGAATATCAATTACGTTTCTTTTTTTTTAAAAACAGTGGTTGCATCAATTTTTGATTACACATTTTTTAACTAGTCTAAACCCAGTCCCAAATAGCACTATACTGCTTCATGTGCAGTGCAGGCACCTTGTAGCAGAGTAGCCCCGAGTCCTCGCTCTTGTCCCTTATGATATTACTATAACACATCTATATACTGTAATTACACACTATATTATTATTATATTCTTTTAAGCAAAAGTTATTATTAGCTCAATGAAGAATAAGAAAAAATAAATATTTTATTTTACTTTTATTTATTCCTTCTCTGACGCTCTTCCTTTCTTTAGGTGGTTGTTTATAGAATAATTAAGAATAAGAAAAATAAAAGATTTTATTTCATTTTTATTTGTTCCTTCTCTGATGTTCTTCCTATTCTTAGGTACATCAGCATTTCTAATATCTTTTACCTTGTCTCTGAAGAAGATAGTTTAACAATTCTTTCATAATAGTTCTGCTGGTGATGAATTTCTCAGTTTTTGTATTTCTGAGAAAGTTTTTTTCTTCTCTTTTGAAGGATAATGTTGCTGGATAGAAAATTCTAGGTTGGTTTTTGTTTGTTTATGTGTTTCAACACTTGAAATATTCAGATAGGTCACTACTGAGAGACCTTTTGACGATTCAGTATTGCTCTCTTTTTGTTTGTGTGATTTCTGATGGGATGTTCACTATAATTCTTATCCTTGTTTCTTTATAAGTAAGGTTTTTGTTTGTTTTTTTTTTCTCCTTCCTCTGCTTCCTTTCATGATTTTCTCTTTGTCTTTGGTTTTCTGAAGTTTAAATATAAATAAATAGGTGTAGTTGTGTTTGTTTGGTTGGTTGGTTCCTTTTGGTTTTGGTTTGTTTTTTGCATTTATCATATTGAGCTTCCTCTAAGCTTCTTGAGTCTTGTGTCTGTCATTACTTTTGTGAGATTCTTGCCATTATTACTTAAAATATTTATCCTATTCTATTCTCTGTTTCTTCTCTTTTTGTATTCTGGTTACACATAAGTTACACATTTTGAAACTGTCCCACAGTACTTGCATGTTCTATTCTGTTTTCTTTTTGATTTGTTTATTTTTTTCTTTGCATTTAAGTTTGAAAATTTTCTATTAATCTATCTTTAAGCTCATTCTTTTTTCAGCTATATCAAGTTTACTGATCAATCCATCAAAGGCACTCTTCATTTATGTTACAGTATTTTATTTTTAATTCTAGTATTTTATTTTGATATTTTCATAGAGCTTTCACCTCACCTCTTACATTACCCATCTGTTCCTGCATGTTGTCCACTTTTTCTGTTAAAATCCTTACCGTATTAATCAAAATTGTTTTAAATGCCTTCTCTGACAATTCTAACATTGAATTATATATGAGTATACTTTCAATGATGTCTTTATCTCTTCTGACTTTCTTTTCATACCTTTTGACATGCCTTGTAGTTTTTGTTGACAACTGGGCATGACATATTTGGTAATAGAAACTGAGGTGAATTGGCCCATAGTGTGAGATTTTATTGTAATCTAGTAAGATTTGTGTCTTAGTCCTTTAGTGCTGCTATAAGAGGAATACCACAAGTGAAAAGCTTCAACAAAGAGAAATTTATTCTCTCACAGTCTAGTAGGTTACAAGTCCAAATTCAGGGCATCAACTCCAGGGGAAGGTTTTCTCTGTTGGCTCTGGAGGAAAGTCCTTGTCATCAGTCTTCCCTTGTTCTGAGAGCATCTCAGCTCAGGAACCTCAGGTCCAAAGGATGTGCTCTGCTCCTGGCACTGCTTTCTTTGTGGTATGAGGTTCCCATGTGTCTCTGCTTGCTTCTCTCTTTTATATCTCAAAAGAGATTGGCTTAAGATACTATTTAATCTAGTAGATTTCATCAATACAACTGTCACTAATCCATCTTATTCCATCACAGTGATGGGATTTACAACACATAGAGAAATCACATCAGATCACAAAATGGTAGGCAATCATACAATACTAGGAATCATGGCCTAGCCAAGTTGACAGATATTTTCGGGGAACAAAATTCAATCCATGACATTCTACTTTTTGGCCCCCCAAAATTCATATCCTTGCCACATGTAAAACAAATTCACCTCATCATATCATAGCAAAAGTCTTAAATCAACTCCAAGTCCAAAATCCAAATATTCTTCTTCATCTGTGAAACCTAGAATATAAGTTATCTGCTTCCAAAGGGACAATGGTGCAAAAGGAAGGTACAAGCTAGACATTTCCATTACAAATGGGAGAAATTGGAAGGAAAGAAGGCATAACAGGTACCAAACAAGTCAGCAGAACACATTACATTAGCCCTCAGGGCTTTGCAAATAATCCCCTGTTCTCTTAGACCATTCACACAATAACCCTGCCCTCCAGACTCTAGGTATTGGCCACTCTGTCTAGATTCTGAGTGGAGCTCCCTTGGCCCTCGGCTTCAGCTCCACCTTCCAGGCCCACTGGGATGGCAACTCTGCTCCCTTGGATTTAGGTTCACTGTTCTCCTAGTCCATCTGAGTGGTGACTCCACCCTTAGAAACGCCAGAGGCCATGGCTCCATGCTTTGAAACCCCAGAGGTCCTGGCCATATCTTTTTAGACTGAGGCAGCTCAGCTTCCTGTGTTCCTTGTCACTTCAGCTTCTGCTTCCTGGTTTCTTGGCCTCTCATCTCCTCGGGCCTCATGCCTGCATCTGCCCTGCTAGGGCAAGTGTTCCAAAGCTCTGTAGCTCCACCAATAAGTGCCTGGAGGCACCCTACTCTACCAATAAAATTTGGCTGGAAGGCACTCAGCTCCCTTGCTGTATGGGTCAGCAAGCCTAGTTCCACTGCTAAGTGCCTGTAGGCACCCTACTCCACCTGGAAGCCCTACTCCACGCTGGTCTCCTGATTCTGCTGCACTGGTCCTCCATTGCTGCGGTCCCCTACCCCTGCCAGTTCTCTGTCGCTCTGTGTCATCTCCAGTGTTAACAGTTCTCCTCACTTCCTTCCGAGTCCTCCATCCATTTACAGTTTCAAAACTGCTTCCACATTTTGGATATCTGTTAGACAGTACCCCACACCTGGTACCAGATTCTGTCTTAGTCATTTAGTGCTGCTATAACAGAAATACCACAAGTGGATAGCTTCAATAAAGAGAAATTGATTCTCTCACAGTCTAGTAGGTTACAAGTCCAAATTCAGGGCGTCAGCTCCAGGGGAAGGCTTTCTCTGTTGGCTCTGGAGGAAAGTCCTTGTCATCAGTCTTCCCTTGTTCTGAGAGCATCTCAGCTCAGGAACCTCAGGTCCAAAGGATGTCCTCTACTCCTGGCACTACTTTCTTTGTGATATGAGGTCCCCATGTCTCTCTGCTTGCTTCTCTCTTTTATATCTCAAAAGAGATTGGCTTAAGACACTGTCTAATCTTGTAGATTTCATCAATACAACTGTCACTAATCCATCTTATTTCATCATAGTGATGGGACTTACAACACATAAGGAAATCACATCAGATTACAGAATGGTAGATAATCATACAATACTGGGAATCATGACCTAGCCAAGCTGACAGATACTTTTGGGGAATGCAATTCAATCCATGACAAGTTGGTAGTGTTTAATATTTGTTGTAGCTATATGGGTAGGAGTCTGCAAATTTCTCTATTATCTTTTTTTTTTATCTTCTTCCTTGGTCTAGGGGCTCCCCTATATGTTGTTCATCAGAAACAATGTGTTTCTTTTAGCTATTTAAGCTGTTTTTGTTGTTGTTAGTTGCCATTGAGTTGATTCTGACTCATATGATCCCATATGTGTAGAACAGAACTACTCCATATGGTTTTCAAGGCTGTGACCTTTTGGAAGCAGATTGCCAGGCCTGTCTTCCAAGGTACCTAAGCGAGTATTCAAACCACCAACCTTTCAGTTCTTAGTCTAGTGCTTTACAATATGCACTATCCAGGGATTCTTTTTTAAACTGTAACCCACTGTTATTATACTTGAGTTGAGTTTATAGCTCCAGAAAAAAAGATCTCAGCATGAATTTTTGGAAATGCATATTTCTCCAGATGTTGGGGTGACGGTATTTCCTGCAACCTCAGTTTTACGGTGAGACTAATAAAAATCATTGTTTTTCAGTTTATTTGTATTTTTGTTGTTGTTGTAAGGACAGGGGTGATTACTGCAAAGTTCTTTATATGTCATATCTGAAATTGAATACATATGAAATTATAAAGATTATAAATAACCCATGGTGGACAGGTTTCAGCCGAGCTTCCAGACTAAGACAGACTAGGAAAAAGGACCTGGTGTTCTACTTCTGAAAAAACTGACAAGCGAAAACCTTATGAATACCAGCAGAACACTATCTGATATAGTACTGGAAGATGAGTCCCTCAGGTTGGAAGGTACTCAAAATACAACTAGAGAAGAGCTGCCTCCTCAAAGTAGAATTAACCTTAATGAGATGGATGGAGTAAAGTTTTGGAGACCTTCATTTGCTGGTGTGGCACAAATCAAAATCAAAAGAAGTAGCTGCAAACATCCATTAATAATCTGAACATGGTATATATGAAGTATGAATCTAGGAAAATTGGAAGTCCTCAAAAATGAAATAGAATGCATAAAGATTAATATACTAGGTTTTTAGTGAGCTGAGATAGACTGGTGTTGGACATTTCGAATTAGACAATCATGTGGTCTATCATGTCACTAATGACAAATTGAAGAGGAATGGTGTCATAATCAAAAAGAACATTTCAAGATGTATCCTAAAGTACAGTGCTGTCAGTGATAGGATAATATCCATAAGCTTAAAAGGAAAACCTAGTTAATATGACAAATATTCAAATTTACTCAACAACCACTAATGCCAAATACGAAGAAATTGAAGATTTTAACCAACTTCTGCAGTCTGAAATTGATCAAACATGCAATCA
The DNA here is from genome assembly GCF_000243295.1 of Trichechus manatus latirostris. Taxonomy (NCBI): domain Eukaryota; kingdom Metazoa; phylum Chordata; class Mammalia; order Sirenia; family Trichechidae; genus Trichechus; species Trichechus manatus. The sequence goes on along the minus strand of NW_004444060.1, from coordinate 5,311,934 downwards.
AGATGCATTGACGATTACTGATGATTAGAATGTAAAAGCTGGAAACAAAGAAGAAGGATTGGTAGTTGGAAAATAGGACCTTGGTGATAGAAATGACACTAGAGACCACAGGATAGAATTTTGCAAGACCAACGACCTCTTCATTGCCAGTAGCTTTGTTCAACAGCATAAATTGTAACCCCACACACAGACTTCACCAAACGGAAAACGCAGGAATCAAATCGACTACATCTGTGGGAAGAGATGATGGAGAAGCTCAATATCATCCATCAGAACAAGGCCAGGGACCAACTGCAGAACAGACCATCAGTTGCAAATAATGCAAGTTCAAGTTGAAACTGAAGAAAATTAAATCAAGTCTATGAGAGTCAAAGTTCAACCTTGAGTATATCCCACCTGAATTTAGAGACCATATCAAGCATAGATTTGGCTCATTGAACACTAATGACTGGAGACCAGATGAGGTGTGGAATGACATCAAGGACATCATACATGAAGAAACCAAAAAATCATTGAAAAAGACAGGAAAGAAAGAAAAGACCAAAATGGATGTCAGAAGAGACTGAAACTTGCTCTCAAATGTAGAGCAACTAAAGTGAATGGAAGAAATGATGAAGTAAAAGAGCTGAACAGAAGATTTCAAAGGGCAGCTCTAGAAGACAAAGTAAAGTATTATAATGAAACGTGATAAGACCTGGAGTTAGAAAACCAAAAGGGAAGAACACCATCGGCTATTCTTAAGCTGAAAAAAGTGAAGAAAAAATTCAAGCCTGGAGTTTCAATAAGGAAGTATTCTATGGGCAAAATATTATGACACAGAAAACATCAAAAGAAGATAGAAGAAATACACAACTGCTGTACCAAAATAAATTGGTCTATATTCAACTATTTTAGGGGGTAGCATATGATCAAGGGAGCCCTCGTGGTGCAGTGGTTAAGCTTTGGGCCGCTAACCAAAAGGTCAGCCACTCGAATCTAACAGCCACTCCTTGGAAAGCATATGGGGCAGTTCTACTCTGTCCTATAGGGTCTCTGTGAGTTGGAATTGACAGCAATTTTTTTTTTTTAATATGATCAAGAACAAGTGGTATTGAAGGAAGAAATCCAAGCTGCACTGAAAGCATTGGCAAAAAACAAGGCTCCAGGAATTGATGGAATACCAACTGAGATGTTTCAACAAACAGAAGCAATACTGGAAAAGCTCAATCGTCTATGCCAAGAAATTTGGAATACAGCTAACTGGCCAACCGACTGGAAAAGATCCATATTTGTGCACATTTCAAAGAAAGGTAATCCAACAGAATGCAGAAATTGTCGAACAGTATCATTAATATCACACACTAGTAAAATTTTGCTGAAGAACATTCAAAAGTGATTGCACCAGTACATCGACAGGGAACTGCCAGAAATTCAAGCCATATTCAGAAAAGAATGTGAAACAAGGGATATCGTTGCTGATGTTAGATCTTGGCTGATAGTAAAGAATACCTGAAAGATGTTTACCTGTGTTTTATTGATTATGCAAAGGCATCTGACTGTGTGGGTCATAACAAATTATGGGTAACTAATGAACAATGGGAATTCCAGAACTGTTAATTGTGCTCATGGGGAACCTGTATATACACCAAGCATCAATCATTTGAACAAAACAAGGGGATAGTTCCTTGTTCAAAATCAGGAAATGTGTGTGTCAGGGTTATATCTTTTCACCATACTTATTTAGTCTGTATGCTGAACAAATAATCCTAGCAGCTGAACAATATGAACAAGAACTTCACATCAGAATTGGAACAAGATTCATTATCAGCCTGCATTATTCAGATGATGCGACCCTGCTTGCTGAAAGTGAAGAGGACTTGAAGCACTTACTGATGAAGATCAAAGACTAAAGCATTCAGTATGGATTGCACCTCAACATAAAGAAAACAAAAATCCTCAAAACTGGACCAATAAGCAACATCATGATAAATGGAGAAAAGACTGAAGTTGTCAAGGATTTTATTTTATTTGGATCCACAATTAACCCCCATGGAAGCAGCAGTCAAGAATTCAAAGGAAGTATTGCTTTAGGCAAATCTGCTGCAAGAGATCTCTTTAAAACATGAAAATGCAAAGATGTTACTTTGACCACCAAGGTATGCCTGACCCAAGCTGTGGTATTTTCAGTCACTGCATATGCATGCAAAAGCTGGACAATGATTAAGAAAGACTGAAGAATTGATGCCTTTGAATTGTGGTGTTGGCAAAGAATATTGAATGTATCGTGGACTGCCAGAAGAACAAACAAATCTGTCTTGGAAGAAGTACAGCCACAATGCCTCTTAGAAGCAACGATGGTAAGATTTTTTTCTCAAATACTTTGGACATGGTATCGGGAGGGACCAGTCCCTGGAGAAGGACATTATGCTTGGTAAAGTAGAGGGTCAGTGAAAAGAGGAAGATCCTCTACAAGATGGATTGGGCTCAGGCATAATAACGATTGTGAGGATGGCACAGGACCTGGCAGTGTTTTGTTCTGTTTTACTTAGGGTTGCTATGGGTAGTAACCTACTTGAGGGCACCTAACAACAACAACAACACTGTTCAAGGAAACATTGGGTTGTCTCCAGACTCTTTGTTTTCCGACAGATAGTGTGCCTAGGCACTTGTTTTTATGTTACTTTGGGTGAATACATGGTCATGGATGCATTTTCTCTGTATATATAACTAGGTGTAGATTTGCTGGAACAAGATTATGCAAAATACATATTCTTAAATATATATTTTAATTGATCTAACATATATTATTTCTGTTTAAGTCCTTTATCTTCCAGTCTTACCGGTAGAACCAATGGAAACTAATCAGAGCAGGCAAAAATTTAGCATCCAAATTGCATATTTTCAAGAAGACTTTTGACATAGGAATTTATGAGCAATCAATCTGGATCTGAGGATCTCTTGTTCACTGAAATGTTATCCAGCCGGAACAATTAGTAATACATTAAAGATGCTTTGAAATTTTTCTCTAATATTTAGTACTTTTAAATAATATTCTGGTAAAATACTCATAGCATAAGTTACTATTTTAAAAATGTAAATATATACAATTAATAGCATTAAGTATATTCACAATGTTGTACAGTCGTCATCACTATCTAATTCCAAAATGATTTCATCGCCTGAAACAGAAATACCATATCGGTTAAATAGACATTCCCTATTTCTCCATACCCCCAAACCCTGGTAATCACTAATTTGCTTTTTGTCTCTATAGACTTAATTATTTTGGATATTTCATATAAATGGAATCGTGTAATATGTGGTCGTTGTGTCTAGCTTCTTTCACTTAAAGTAATGTTTATGTTTTCAAGGTTCATCCAGGTTGTGGCATTATCAGAACATCTATCTTTTTATGGCAAAATAATATTCCATTATAGTGATATACTACATTTTGTTTATCAATCTATGAACATTTAAGTTGTTTCTACATTTTAGCTATTGTGAATAGTGCTACTATAAATGTCCGTATGCAAGTTTTTGTTTGACACTTGTTAATTCTTTTATGTGTATTCATAAGAGCGGAAATGCTGAGCAAGTGGAGGATAGCAGCAAGTATCTGAAAGCTGAAACTAGAAAAAGGTGACTTTTGATGGTAGGGAATTCCTCCCCCCTCCCCAACACTGGCTCTGCCCAACCCCTCCTCCTGTGGTGGCAATTGCAGCAGCTACAGTAGAGAAAGAGCATAGTTTAACTTATTGAAAAAACAACAAATGTTTTAACACAGCAGCTAAATAATTTTATGTTTTTGTCACTAGCAATCTATGAGGGTTCCAATTTCTCTATATCCTTGCCAACATTTGTCATTTTCCTTATTTTTAAGTTTTTTTTTTTTAATAGACATTCTGTGAAAGTAGTATCTCTTTGTGGTTTTGATTTTGATTTGTGTAATGACTAATGACGTTGAGCATCTTTTCATGTGCTTGTTGGATATTAGTATGCCTTCTTTGGAGAATGTCTGTTCAAACCTTTTGCCCCTTTTCTAATTGGGTTGTTTTTATTTTTGCTATTGATGTCACTTTTATGATTAAGGTGTGTCTGACCCAAGCCATGGTCTTTTTCAATTGCCTCATATGCATGCGGCAGTTGAATGATGAAAAAGGAAGGCAAAAGGGTTGAAATTATGGTGTTGGCAAAGAAAAATGAATACACCACAGGCTGTGAATAGTATAAACAAATATAACAACCAGAATGTTTCTTACAAGTGAGGATGGCAAGACTTTGGCTCACTTACTTTTGTTACATCATTAGGAAAGACAAATCGCTAGAAAAGCACTTTGTGCTTGGTAAAGTAGAGAGCCAACAAAAAAGAGGAAAACCCTCAATGAGAAGAGGTGACACAATAGCCACAATAATGGACTCAAATATACAATGTTCAGGAAGATGGTGCAGGACCTGGTCATGTCTCATTCTGTTATATATCAGGTCACCATGAGTTAGAGCCGACTATGGCAACTAACAAAAACAACCTTTCTCTGTCTATATTTTTGTTTTTCTCATGTATTTTTTTCTTATTTTTTATTAGTTCTTTGTTCATGTTTTCCTTTAGTGCTTTGAGCATGTTTAATACTATTGTTTAAAAGTGTTCCAGACTGTTCACTATCCAGGCTTCTGTACAGACAATATATCTCCTTTCATCTTGTTCTTTTGAATGGGCCATTATTTCCACTTTATTTGTATGACTTGTGATTTTTTAATCTGGGACATTAGAAGATTAAAATGGCTTAGCTGTGATCATGCATGTGGCTTTTTCCATTCCCCCTATATACAGTACTTATGAATGTACCAATTTATGCAAGAAATTTTCAGGTGGTCACAGTGTTAAGTCTTTGCTTGAAGCTTCCTCTTGCTTTGTGTGAACTCTAATTCAGGCCATATCAAGGCTTCAATTCTTTAGGGAGTTCCCCAGCATATCAGAACAGGCACTCTGAACATTACACCAGAAAATCTTCCCTGCTCACTCCTGAGCCAGACATCAGACCCCTTTCAGATAATGCAAACTGTAGACTATCTCTGCTGCAGCTGTTGCCATGGTCACCATACAAGGAGGGGATGGGGCAGAGCCAGTCGAGAAAATAAATTTCCTACCATCTAAAAGTCACTTTTTCTAGTTTCACCATGCAGTTAGTTGCTGCTACCCTCTACTTACTTTCAGAGTTCTTACACAGTTAAGATTACATATTTCTAGCTGCTTTTCTTGCTACTCATAGAGAGGCTCAGGATCTTAGACTTGCTCACACTATCATCTTTCCAGAATCCTTAAAGGATCAACTTTTGGTTTCATTAATTTTATCTATTATTTTTCTACTTTCTTTCATTTCTCACCCCCATAATCTTTATTATTGCCTTCCTTTTGGTAGACTTGGGTTTAATTTGTTCTCTCGCTCTTTTTCCTAGTTGCTTAAGTTTTAAAGCTAGGTGATTGATTTGACATCTTTCTAATTTTTAATGTAGGTATTTATAGTTATGCCCTTCCTTTTAAGCACTGTTTCATTGCATCTCACTGGATTTAGTGTGTTATGTTATCACTTTTATTCCTCTCAAAATATTTTCTAAACTCTTGTGATTTCTTCTTTCATCCACTGGGTGTTTAAGAGTATTTTGTTTAATTTCCATATGTTTGTAAGTTTTCCAGTTTTCCTTTTGTTTGATTTGTAGTTTCATCACATTGTTGTCAAAAAGATACTTTGTATGTTTTCAGTCTTATTAAATTTATTGAGACTTGTTTATTGTCCAACATATTGTCTATCCTGGAGAATGTTGCAAGTGTACTTAAGAAGAATGCATAGTTAGCTGTTGTTGGGAAGTGTTCTGTATGTTTTTGTTTGGTCTAGGTGATTAATAGTGTTGTTCAAGTTCTTCTCCTTAGTGATTTTATGTCTAGATGTACCATCCATTATTGAAGGTGGGGTTGTAAAGAGTTTTGGAAAGTTATTTTATCAAAATTGTATGAGAGTTTTGCCTTTTCCATATCATTACCAATACTGGGTATTTTCCAGTTTTTGCCATTTTGCTGTCACTCTTCTGGATGGAGTGTAATGATATGTCACAATAGTTTTAATATGAATTTTCCTGTTGACTACTGAAGTTGACTGCTGAAGCTGAGCACATATCAATATAATTATTGGCCATTTGGATATCCTATTTTGTGACAGACCTATTGAAGTATTTTTTCATCTTTTTTATTTTTGGTATTCTCCATATTCCATTTTGACTTGTACAGATTCTTTTTCTTTGTCGTGTATCTCTTCCCACTCTGTGGCTTGCCATTTCACTAAGCATGTGTTTTGAAGAACAGAAATGCTTAATTTATCAAAATGAAAATTTTCTCTGTGATGGCTATCCTCTTTAAGTGTATTTACTTTCTTCACTGTCTTAAAGATCATTCCCTTGTCTTTACTGGTTTACTTGTTACATTAGGTTTACAATCCATCTGAAATCAACTTTTATTTATAGCATGAGGCAGTGGTATAAAAATAACCACACATTTCTTCTTTTCTGTGTAATACTTTTGGTTTTTATTTCACTTTCTCTGCCATATTGCAGTGGCCAGAACCTCCATTAAAATGCTACAAAGCATTAATGATAGCGGATTACCCTTGCCTCATTCCTGATTTCAGGTTGACTGCTATGAGCTGAGTGTGATGTTTGCTGTTATTCTGTAGATTTTTAAAAAATCAGATTAAGAACAGTCTCTTGTATTCCTCAGTTTGTACAGAATATTTAATAAGAGAAGTCTGAGACTTATCAAATACTTTTTCTGTAGATATTGAGATGATTATGTGCATCTTTATTTTCATTTTTTGTTAGTAAAGTGACTTACATTGGCTAATTTTCACATAATAAACCACCCTTCCATTAATGAAATAAACCCTGTTTGGCTATGGCACATTATTCTTTGTAAGTATTGCTGGATAAAACTACTTAACAGTGTAATTATGATTTTTGCAACTATCGTTTTGAAATAATCAGTCTGTATTTCTCTGCAGGACAATGGTTTTCCCTTTACATGGCCTTTCTGGCCATGGTCTTGTAACTCTCACAAAATGATTGGGTGAGTCTATGCAAATAATGTGTGCAAATCTTTACTGGGATTGGCTGGGACTGTGCAGTGGCCCAACAAGGGGATTGGTCAGTTTTGCCATCTGGCTAGGCTTAAAAAGTGTCAATCCCACAGGTTGAAGGGGATGCTCACTACAATGAAGAAGAAGAGCCAGAAGCGGAGTATTTTTTGGACGCTTTGTCCCTGCACTGAGAATCTCCTAGACCCAGGAGACAGAAAGCTGTAACACAGGAGAGCTGTAACATTGGAGGTGGCAGTGGCACAAGACAACAGTGGCACAGGACCAGCAGATGGCAGTGTGTTCCCTGATCCATGGAGTGAGAGAGCTGAGTGCCTTTGAGAAGGAGGCTTCCTGGTAACGTGGGGTGCCTTTGGGCACTTACTGGCCAGCTAAAGGGCTGGAACACTTGCATGAGTAGGATAGAGTCCAGGCTTAAGCAGGGCTTGGCAACAGAAAAGAAGCTGTGTTTATCAAAGAACTGTATCCGGAGTTGATGTCATCTTTTACCCACTCTCACATTTTTTCATTCTTATGATATTAATCCTTATAGTTTTTTTTCCTATCATTTAAATAAGATCTGAGAAGGAAGAGAAAATTTGAAAAAAAAATTACGATATTGGCCATAAAAAACTGGAAGTCAATGTGATTCCTCAGTTTTCAGTGAGTTATGGAGCCTGTTATTGCTTAAGAGTTTAATTGTTTAGTACAACTGCCATATTGGCATAGTCATCAATTTAACATGGTGTTACATTTCTCTGTTTCACTCGTCAGTGATTCTGAGCCACTGTCTAATTAGAGACAAAGAATGTAACAATAAGATGTTCTTTTTTCACTCAACAGACATTTATTAAATAACTGCTGTGTTTCTAATTCAGTGTTTGATCTAATGACATACAAAAATAACATATTTTTATCCATCATATTATCTTAGGCACTAGTGAAGCATTTTTCAACCATCAATTCATTTAATCCTCATATCACTCTTTTGAAATAAATATTATTATTGTTCTTTTCCAGAAGAGCAATCTAGCATTTATTCAAAGTGACTCACCTGTAAGAGGAAGAGCAAGGTATGGACCCTGGTTTTACTCTCACTAAAGATTGCATGGTTAGTCAATTTCAAAATACTCAAATGTTACTTTCAAATAAATCCTAGTCTAGTGGGAGAAACCGAAAGAAGAGCAAATTTATAATTTAACATGAAGGGTGTTGAGTCTTCTGCCTTCTCTAATCTCTGCTCTTTGAGTGATGGATTATTAGAGGAATAACTAAACCACACCTATTGCCGTTGAGCCGATTTCAACTCATAGTGACCCTATAGGACAGACTAGAACTGCCCCATAGGGTTTCCAAGGAGTGGCTGGTAGATTCAAACTGCCAACTTTTTGGTTTGCAGCTGTAGCTCTTAACCACTGTGCAACCAGGGCTCACATTAGAGGTACAGAAATGGTTTTTTGGGATCCCAGAACCAAAGGTCATTCAAGTTTCTGACTCTACCCAAGTTGCTCAATTAGAAGAAGCAAATCCAGAAAGTCATCATGCATCATTTTATTTAAGATAGGTTTCTTCTTGAATTTTACTATCAGAAAATAGTAATTTTATAAGAAGTGGAATACAGTCTTTCATCTAGTAATCAAAGTAGGCTTCTTACATTTCATGAATATAAGTTAAAAAACAAAAATAGAGTTGAATAAGACAGATTGAACACAATAATCCCACCCCAATGTAATTCAGTATGTCTATCTATAATAATTCTAGTACATGATAGTGAGGTGGAGATGCATTATTAGGCTAATATTTATATTTATATATACATATAATTTTATTTATTTTTCTGTTGAGAATATACACAGCAAAACATATACCAATTCAACATTTTTTACAGGTACCATTTAGTGACATTGATTAAATTCTTCAAGTTGTGTAACCATTCTCCCTTCTTTTCTGAGTTTTTCCTCCCCCATTAATGTAAATTCACTGCCCCCTGAAGTTCCTATCTAATCTTTTGAGTTGTTGTTCTCTATTTGATCACATATAATAGTTCTTAAAAAAGAGGCAGACTTTTTTTTTTACTGTTTCAGCTAATCTAATGCTCGGTTTTAAGAAGACTTCATTGGATATTTTTTGGTTTATGGTTTAAAGATTATTTCAGGACAATAGTTTCAGGGGTTCATCCAACTTTCATGGCTCTACGAAGTCTGGAGCCCAAGAGAATTTGAAATTATGTTCTGCATTTCCCCCCTTTCGATAAGGATACTTCTACGGAATCTTTGATCAAAATGTTCAGTAATGGTAGCCAGGCACCATCCAGTTCTTCTGGTCTCATGGCAAAAGAGGCAGTTGTACATGGAGGCTACAAGTCACACAGTCCATATATCCTCTTCCTATTCCTGACTCGCCTTCTTCTGTTGTTCCAAGTGAATAGAGACCAATTGTTGTGCCTTGCATGGCCACTTGCAAGCTTTTAAGACCCCAGCAACTACACATTACACTAGGAGGTAGAACAGAGGCACTAAACATGTAATTAGTCCAATTAACTGGGATGTACCATGAAACTTGCCATTGAATGTAGAGTAGTTAAAAAGAATGGAAGAAATGATGAAGTAAAAGAGCTGAACACAAGATTTCAAAGAGCGGCTTGAGAAGACAAAGTAAAGCATTGTAATGAAATGTGCAAAGACCTGGAGTTAGAAAATCAAAAAGGAAGAACATGCTCAGATTTCTCAAGCTGAAAGAACTGAAGAAAAACTCAAGCCTCGAGTTGCAATATTGAAGAATTTTATGGGAAAATATGGAACAATACGGGAAGCATCAAAAGAAGATGGAAGGAATACACAGAGTCACTGTACCAAAAAGAACTGGTCAACATTCAACTATTTCCAGAAAGTAGCATATAATCAAGAATCAATGGTATTGAAGGAAGAAGTCCAAGCTGTACTGAAGGCATTGGTGAAAAACAAGGCTTCAGGAATAGACAGAATACCAATTGAGATGTTCCAACAAACAGACGTAATGCTGAAAGCACTCACTTGTTTATGCCAAGAAATTCAGAAGATAGGTACCTGGCCAGCTGACTAGAAGAGACCCATATACGTGCACCTTGTAAAGAAAGGTGATCCAATAGAATGTGGAAATTCGTGATCAATTTCATTAATATCACACACAAGTAAAATTTTGCTGAAGATAATGCAGAAACTGTTGCAGCAATACATGGACAGGAAACTGATGGAAATCCAAGCCAGATTCAGAAAAGGACCTGGAACAAGGGATATCATTGCTGATGTCAGATAGATTTAGGCTAAAAGCAGAGAATATCAGGAAGATGTTTATCTGTGTTTTTTTGACTATTTAAAGGCATTTGACTGTGTGGGTAATAACAAATTATGGATAACTTTGCAAAGAATGGGAATTCCAGAACACTTAATTGTGCTCATGAGGAAGTTGTACATAAATCAAGCGGCAGGCTTTAGAATGGAACAAGGGGTTATCGCGTGGTTTAAAATCAAGAAAGATGTGTGTCAGAGTTGTATCCTTTCACCATACTTATTCAATTTGTATCCTGAGCAAATAATCTGAGAAGCTGGACTGTATGAAGAAGAATGAGGCATCCAGATTGGAGGAAGACTCATTAACAACCTGCTTTATGCAGATAACACAACCTTGCTTGCTGAAAGTGAAGAAGACTTGATGAAGATCAACAACTACAAACTTCAGTCTGAATTACCCCTCAACGTAAAGAAAACAAAAATCCTCACAACTAGACCAATAAGTAACATTATGATAAATCAAGAAAAGATTGAAGTGGTCAAGGATTTCATTTTACTTGGATCCACAATCAACACCGACAGTAGCAGCAGTCAAGAAATCAAACAACCCCTTTTTTTGCAAATCTGTTGCAAAAAACCTACTTGAAGTATTAAAAAGCAAAGATGTCACTTTAAAAACTAAGGTGCACCTGTCCCAAGCCATGGTGTTTTCAATTGTCTCATATGCATGCAAAAGCTGGGCAATGAATGAGGAAGACTGAAGAATTGATGCCTTTGAATTATGGTGCTGGCAAAGAATATTCAATATACCATGGACTGCCAAAAGAGCAAATAAATCCGTCTTGGAAGAAGTTCAGCCAGAACGCTCCTTAAAAGCAAGGATTGGAAGACTTCGTCTAACATACTCTGGACATGTTATCAGGAGGGAGCAGTCCCTGGAGAAGGACATCATGCTTGACAAAGTAGAGGGTCAGCAAAAAAGAGGAAGACCCTCAAAGAGATGGACTGACACAGTGGCTCCAACAATGTGCTCAAGCATAATGATTATGAGGTTGGCACAGGACCGGGCAGTGTTTTGTTCTGTTGTACATAGCTCCACTGAGTGTATATATATATATATATATATATATATATATATATATATATGTATATATATACATACAAACATTTGTATATATATTGTCTTTCTCTCTTTCTTTCTTTTCTTCATTCATCCATCACTGAGTGTCATTCATTGGTATAAAATGGAGAATAAAAGAGAAAACTTTTCTACACTATTGAAGTGTATACTTTATGTGAAATAGAAGTAAAAAATCGACATGTAAACAAAAATATAAGTTCAGATTCAATGAAACAAAATAAAGTGTGAAATGAGATGGTAAAATGTGGTGGCAAATATTTTATGTAGTGCTGTCATTGAAGTCCGGTATGATAAATGGATATTTGAGTGGAAGATTGAATGAAGTGAGACAGATTAAGATATGTGAGGAAGAATATTTCACAGGGGATGTGAGGGCAAATAACAGAAGAAGAATAAGCTTAGTTGTTGGAGGAACAGGAAGGGAGCCAGAGGGTTTGAAACAGAGAGACAGAGAGACAGAGTAGAGTGGTGTAGATGTTGCTGGAGACGTGGCCAGGATTTGTAGGCTGAGGTCAAAGGTTTTCATTTTATCTGAAATATAATGGAGGAGTCATTGCTTGGCTTTATCTAAAGAAGTTTTATCATCTGTTTCATATACTTTCAGATTTCATTTTGGTTGCTTTATGAACAATAAACTATAGGGATGAAAGTGAAAGAGACTTGTTAGAGAATCATTTTAATAATTCATAGGAGAGAACAAGTTACATGATACCAGTGAATTTTCTGTTCTATCTGTAGAATCATCCAGTGACCTGATATAAACTTCACCAAAAAAAGAAAAAAGACAAAGAGGGGTACTTGCCCTAAATACTACACAACTTCAAATGATTGGACTAACAGTTCTGTACTGTCCCCCTTGGCATCATCCAGCCACTCCAGGAAAGTGAACCGCTATCCTCACCAATGCATTGGGGCTGAGAAATAAGAATGGTGGCTGGTTTGGACTTCTGGCTCACCTAGAAAAATCAGCAGCTTCTCTTTCATTAGGCCCTTCCCTCATTGTTGTAAGCGTACGTACAGGTTGCAGAGGTCCACAATACTTGATTCTAATTGCTTTTTCCAGTTCAGTTGTTGCTTTCTGATCCTTACAACTTTCTTCTCCTCTAGTTTGCTTGATGTCACCTCAACTCAAATTTTTATTTTACTTGGGGAATGCATTTTCTGAGCATGATTAACTGAGTTAGCATGGTAAAGTTATTTGTCTTTGGCCTTCTTACTATCAAGCTCTCTTCTTCCTGTGTAAAATATAAAGAACTCAATGTTGAGAAACAACCTGAGTATCCTTTCCCATATAATCCCATTATAATGTTAAAAACACAAAATTGTGGTTATCACATCATCATCTTTTATAAAGTGTCAGGAAATGTGTTGAAAATTTGATATATGTCATTGTATTAATATTTTCCACATTCTAGGTATTACAATCCCCAGGTTATAACTCTATAAAGGAAATCAAATTTGCATTTTAATATACAGTATTTAACATACAAATGAATATAAAACACATAATTTGCCTAATAGTCATAGCCCTGGTGGCACAGTGGTTAAGAGCTATGGCTGCTAACCAAAAGATTGGTGGTTCAAATCCACCAGCCACTCCTTGGAAACCCTATGGGGCAGTTCTACTCTGTCCTATAAGGTTGCTATGAGTTGGAATCAACTCATTGGCAATGGATTTTAGTCATATCTACACATAACTAAAGAGGCTCGCTTTCGATTCACTTTTAAATTTTTTTTTCACCTGGTGAAAACCTAACTGGAATGTTTGCTTCTCCTAATTATTTTTATTATTCTAGGAGAAATGAATCATCTTTGTGTGTGTGTATGTGTGTGTGTGTGTGTGTAGTGATCAGTAAACACATTACTAGTGATGTGGAGAGACATGTGTAAATAAATAGATAAAAAATTCAAAATAGGTAGAAAAATAGAAATTAAAAACAGAAAGATAACGCATCTCTTAAGAAAATGACTAAGGATGTTACTGTGCACATAAGACAGATTGATTCTAATTAGATGAAAATTGGGTGTCTTAAGTCAAAGAAATTTTGTAGAATGTGAGATGAATTTTCTTATCATTGAGTTTGGAATATGCTTTGTAGTTAGGTTTATTTTAATATATACATTTTTTCACTTTATTATATATAACTTTTTCTCTGTTCAACCAGAGGCATCCATTGCCTTGAAGAGAATTGAGATTTTTATAACTGCTGCATATATAAATAAAATTTTGATATTTTAGTTTTACCGACAAATAGATTGCTGAGGTTCATCTCAGAGAAATCTAATTTTCAAACTCAAGTACATGAAGGAAAAATCAGTTAGGTATTGATTTTATCATGCTTCTAAGATTATGCTTTGATCCCTGATTCTTTGACTATCTGGACATTAGTGGAGTTCAGACTTTCTTCCGATTGTATTTTCTCTGACTGCAATTAACTCTTACACACATAGAATAGACTGATCCAAGGACAGAGCTAATAAAGTAAGTCTAAAAAAAGTACTTGGAACAGAATTAAGCTCAATTTAGTATGTTTTTTCATCTCCATCATCTGACTTCTGGGCCCTGAATTTGCCTTGCTATCATTTCTTTCATTTATCCTGCTTGGAGTTCATAATGTGCCTTGAATCTGTAGCTTGGTGTTTTTCTTCAATCTTAGAAAGTTCTCAGCCATTACTGATTCTGCCCCATTATCTCTTTCTTGTCCTTCAGAGTTTGAATTACATATATGTTAGATTTCTTCATCCTATTCCCTAAGCTTTTTTTTTTCCTAATTGTCTGTTTTATAATTTACATCCTTTGTCTTTCTGTCTTGTACCCTGTTCACTAACTCTTTTTAAATTATATCTATTCTATTAAGTTGTTAATTTCATGTTTTGTATTTTTTGTTCTAGAATTTTTACATTTTTTTAAATAGTCTCCAGTTCTCTGTTAAAATTCTCATTCCTCCCGTATGTCTTTTACTATATCAAGGACAGATAATTTAATGTCTGTTTCTGATAACTGAGTTTGATTGCATGTTGTTTCTTTTGAGTTTCAGTTACGTTCATTTTTCTTAATCTGCTTTATTTTGATTGAGTGCAAAACATTGCAAACAAAGAATTGCAAAAATAACATATTTAGCAAAATATTATATTCATACATACAGGATTTACTTCTGGCAGGTTGCTAGGACACTAGTAGCCGCTTAATTTTATTTGATAGATTAAAGTAAATTTAAATCTAGGCATCTGTCACTGGGAGGCTATATACTTCCAGTTGATTGATACTTTTATGGTGTTACTGTTTGAGATCCTAAGTTAAAGCAAGAGGGTTTACCAAGGTCCGTTATCAGTGAACTTGGACTCTAGATTTTTTCCTCTTACCCTCAGAATGCTCCTTATGAAGCAAGGATGGCGAGACTATGTCTTACATACTTTGGACATGTTTTCAGGAGAGATCAGTCCCTGGAGAAGGACATTATGCTTGGTAAAGTACAGGATCAGCAAAAAAGAGGAAGACCCTCAACATGATGGATTGACAAAGTGGTTGCAACAATGGGCTCAAGCATAACAATGATTGTAAAGATGGCGCAGGACCGGCCGTGTTTTGTTCGGTTGTTCTTAGGGTCGCTATGAATTGGAATCAACTCGATGGCACCTAACAACAACAACAACAACAACCCTCATTATTCAGAAGGCCTTACGGGAAAAAAAACAGCCCAGATGAAAGGCTTATTTCCTTTTGTTTCTCTCATCTTGTATTTAGCTCCATAATTCTTTACTATTTTGTTAATGCTTTCATAACTTCAGGTAGGTTAAAAAATAATCTGCCAAGTTATAATAGTATCATCATGGGAAGTCTTGTTCGAATTACATAGTATGCCGTTACCCAAAATAGAAGTACTACTTGCTTTGATTTCTAGGAAAAAGAAAAAAAATACATACACACACACATATATATATATATATATATATATACATATATTGTGTTCTGAAGCAACTGACCGTAGAACTCCCAAATCATTGGCTTTTGTCTGACCAGTCATGTTTTTAGCTACGCAAACTGGTCTCCAACTTCCTGGTCTTCAATTTCCTAAACAGTTTTAAGCGTGGGGAGAGTTGATCATTGGAGAGTTGAACTTTCTTTGCTCGACCATTTCTCTGGCTGAGACTTTGGCCTTGGCCTTCTGATAATCATTCCTCCAGCTCCTGATAAGTTCTATGCTGTCATGTAGCAAAAAACAAAAAAACAAAAAACATTGCCATCAAATCGATTCTGACTCATAGCGACCCTGTAGGACAGAGTGGAAGTGCCCCACAGGGTTTCCAAGGAGTGCCTGGTTAGCAGCTGAACTGTTAACCACTAGGCCTCCAGGGTTTCCCTCATGTGGCAGTATCCTTTAATATTCCTTTAATATCCACGGCCCAGGACTGTACAATTATCAACCTCCAGACCACCGATGAGCAATGGATGCTCCTGCCTTATCAACATAAATGTTCACCAAAAATCTCTTGTTAATTATTTTGGTATCTTTTCTGATATACCAAAATTAGTGACTCATACAGAATTTTTTCTTGAATTGTTCCGTTGGAAGATAGACACGATACAGTGTACTTATATAGTATCCTTCCTCAATTCTTATCAAAGCATAACTTTTCTGTTTGTAGAGTTTCACAGGATAAACTAGTCATGCTTGGCCTAGCCAGTTTGTCCCTCTTTTTTCTCTTTAGGCTATCCCCACCCACAGAAGCCATTTTTGGTGACTTGCTCTCTGGTAGACAGTAAAATGGGCTGCTCTACAGGCAATGCCTGTGGCTTCCAACTAAGTGACTGGGTGGAAAAGTCTAAGTCTAGAGTGAAGAATGACTAAATCCTCCAGATATAAAACATGTTCTCCAGGGAATTTTGATCATAGGTAAAGCTGATATTTTGGTCTTGAATTTTCAAACTATTGTGTCTAAATCTCAAATAGTTTTGAAATTGGGTGAAGAAAAGAAGACTGTCATGTTGTTCATCCCCTAAAATTTCAGCATCTGGTGAAGAATCTTGAAAGCTTAGATATAGAAAATTATTCAAATATAGGGAAAATGTAATATTTAAAGAATTTGAGACTTTAAACAAGGAAGCATATATCATGTTTTGGGGGTACTGTTGATATTGTGAAGTCTGACATCCTAGGAGTCTAGTAAGAATCAATAATTCTGTCATTTATTTGACAAATCTTATCTCTGAGAAGCCTATGAAAGTGCTGGGCATGAGTAATCTTCCCCTTTGCATCATCACAGTCTGTAATATTGAGATATAGCCTCTTTTTCCTCTCCTGTTCTCCTGTTCTTTTCACAAAGGTTCAGTTCATTTTCTAACAGTTTTGCTTATAATTAGTCATATCCCCTCTTTTTAATACTTTTAAGACCAGTAATGATAATCATATATTTTATTTTTCTTTGCTCTCTGGCCCAGTCATTTGTACTTTTAATAAATTCTTTATTTTCTTTCATAATTTCTCCTTGAGTGGAAGGTAATCAGCAAGTTCTGTGCTTTTCAGAAGCCTCTAAAACTCAGACAAATCCTGTGTACTTTTTCCTACTGGAATTGGCTAATCTGACCCAAGAAGTATTCTTTCATTGTAATAATGTAACATACACAAAATCCAAGGCATATTTAGCTTTTATTATATGTTCAACATGCATAAATTAAACACTGAGAAAGCTTGAAGATAATAGTTGCATAAATTCTATTTGAAGAATCTTTTAAATCTTTGGTTTCATATTTGCTTCCTCAAATAGTTTGCACATCTTGCTTGTGTCAGGACTGTGGGTATATTACAGCAGTGAAAGGCCTTAAAATAAATTATTGACTTGAGAACTTTAGTTTTGCTCTTATTGCTGTTCTCTTTCTCTCTCTCACCTGTGAAACTTAGAAAACAAGTTACCTGCTCCCAAAATACAATGAGGAGACAGGCATAGAGTAGGTATTCCCATCCCAAAGGGAGACATTAGAAAGAAAAAAAGTGTTTCTGAGTCCCAAGCAACTCTGAAACTCAAGAGGGCAAATTACAATAGACTTCAAAGTATGAGAATAATCCTGTCTTGCTCAATGCACTATCCTCTGGGCTTGTGGAGGCTTTGTATACTCCATGCTCTCGGCCATCGAATTTGGCCCTGCCCTCTGGAACCAAGGAAGCAGTGTCCCTTCCCCCAACACCCACACCATCATAGTCATTCTTCCCTATTCTTGAAGGATAACATACGTTAACAGCCTACTAGCAATATCATCCCATTTCCTGCCTGTAGAATCCCAGAAGTCCAACAATCTTCTTTCCTTTCATCTCATCTCTGCCTCCTTCAGCCTAAGCTTGCAGTATTTTTGCTGAGATGGTTGACTGGATCCAGGCATTATATGCCTAATATCTCTAGCAAAAGTTTGTGCAGCCCACACCCTTGATGTTCTATCCAGAGCACACTTCCTCATCATTGCTCTCTTGATAGGCTGAATGGTTTCCAAATCTTCAAGTTCTGGTTCCTGTTTGCTTATGAGTTCCTTCTCGATTTGTCTCTTTCCTCTTGCATTTACTATAAAAGCAGCAAGGAGAAACGCGGTTGTGCCTTCAATGCTTTGCTTAGAAATCTCCTCAGCTAAATATCCAAGTTCATCTCTTAGAAGTTCTACTGTGCACCCAATTTTAGGACAAAATTCAGCCAAGTTCTCTGCAATTTTTTCACAAAGATGACCTTTTCTCCAGTGCCCAAGAGCATGTTCCTCGTTTCTCTATAATACCTCACTAGAATCACCTTTAACGTCCATATTTATAGCAGTAGTCTTTTTATAGACAATCTAGGTATTTCCTAGCATGCACATCAAAATCCTGCAGCCTCTTCCCATTACACAATTCCAAAGTCACTTCCACATTTTCAGGTATTTGATACAGCAGCAGCCCACTTCCTAGTACAAAATCAGTATTTCCTAGGACTTCTCTAATAAAACAAAACAAACTGGGTGGCTTAAAATAACAGATATTTATTCTCACACAGTTCTGGAGGCTAGAAGTCTGAATAAATTCCATGGGTTGTCAGGGCCATCTACTTTCTCTGAAGACTTTCGTATCTCTTCCAGAATCTGGTGGCCCCAGGTATTCCTTGGCTGGCGGCAGCAAAACACCAGTCTCTGCTTCTACCTTCATATCGCTGTCTCATCTGTGTGTCTTTTCTCCTCCTTTTATAAGGACATCAGTCATAAAAATATAAGGATTCACCATACTCAGAATGACTTTATGTTAACTAATTACTTCTGAAATGACCTTGTTGGCAAATAAGGTCATATTCACAGGTACCATGGGTTAGCTTCTTGGAGGGCATACCATTTTAGGGGACACATATCAACCCTTAACACTATGATTAAATTATCATACTTTATACCTCTATCTTAAACGCTGATATACATTATTTCAAACAGCCATTCTTCAAGTTAAAGGCATCTCTATTTTAGCAGCACGTGTTTGAAAGTTATTCAATTTTTACAATTTTTTTAGTATTTTTATAAAAATTTAATGGTAAAAATATGGAATCCATGGTGTGTGTTTTCTTCTCACGTTTGTAATTTACTGACCATAAACCGTAACTGGGATTCTGCACCAGAAATAAAAGGTAATTCATCTTCCATTTCAAGCTAGTCCAAAAGATTGAATTGTGTTAAATGATATGCTGCAGTTTCTGAGATGTTCATTATTGTTGTAGATAGACTTTGCTGAAATGAACAAACTCACTTACAGAAAGTCTTTACGTTAGATTCATGTATTCAGCCAACACTTGAGATTATCTCTTTGAAGTGTGGGGGACAACTTCTTAAAGATAAAAAATAGCATTTCCCCCCAGATATTTGGAGTTTAAAGGTATAAATGTTGTAGGTCCCTGCTAACATTCTTTTTCAATAGCATGTAGAAATAACTCCTGTGGTATAATTATTATATCTCTAACAAACTTAAAACATAATCATAGAATGTGTCACTAGTTTTTATTTAACATATAGCATGCCTAAAATTGGAACTATACCTTTTCTTCCCTCTTGAAAGCTGTCACTATTTTTTAGGGTAATAAACCTAATATGAAAGCCACATATTTAAGGAGAGTTTGCCTTTATGCTTACATACTAAAGATATTATGTTCCCACCATATAAAATTATACCTATAATAATTAAACATATCAATCATACAGTGTTTCTCATTGATAGAGACTTTATTGTCAGAGCTAGTGTTTCATTTAAGAGGTACTGTGGAGAGGCATTTGATGAGCATCCCAAACTTGGTAATTGCTCAAAACACTCCAAGAATAAATAGCTAAAATGTTAATGTTGACACCTCAGTGATGATTCTAAAATATCAGCAGGGAAAATTAAATCTCTAAGCAACAGTCAGTGTTGAAAAAAAGAAAAAATCAAACTGTTGCTGTCAAGCCGATTCTGATTCATAGCGACCTTATAGGACAGAGTAGAACTGCCTCATACACACTTTCAATGCCATTTAATTCTTTGTCCTAGGTGAAGAAAATTCAAGAAGAGATTTTATTTTGCTTGTTTAGCTCCTGCAAGCAGCCACAGGCTGCCATAGTCCCAATATTTCTCTTCAAGGCCTGAATATCTGTTTGTTAAATAGCAGATCAGTATATGGATCTTAAATGCTGGCTAATCAACATATAATTTTGAAGTGATTTTAATTACTTGTTTTAAAAACAAAAGCTGTTCAATAGCCCTGAATTCTCAACAGAGGACCCAAGAAATAATATTGGAATGAGAATTTTAGGGAAACACACATCTGTCTAATACTGATCTTTATCATTAGAATGAACACCGATGAGGTGTCAAGAAAAGGAAGAAACTACAACTAAACAATAACACGTCCCTCTGTACACATGTAATTTAGAATCCTCTATTCTAGAGTTATGACTTTTAACATTCATTTAATTGCATTCAAATATCTTATTTAGAAAATGCAATGTAGTGAAATGCCATGTACTATAAATTAAACCATAGTGTAGTAAAGCCCTTTGTGCTCACATAACTTAGAAAGTCACACAATAAAAACAAAGTTGAGTTCAATAACTATTTTCACATCTGGGCTATAGTCATATAGTTAAACACAATTTACATGTGTTCCAGGCTGTAACATTGCTTGAGCTTAGCAATTACAATTCAGCTCATTAATACATATTTCAATCTTCTCTAGATTGGTCTCCAACCTGGCAATGTTCTTCTTATCACAATGCAGATTAAGTAACATTTAAACTATCTATATGTTGCATTATCTCAACTGAAATATCTCTATTTTTGTAAAAGCTATTGTGCCCATAAGGACTTTTGATTCAGAATATCACCTGGAAATTTACATAATTTGACAATTACAAAACCATTCAACAACACAGAGAATAAAGAAAAATAGTCATATTCTATTGAAACACTACAGAATAATATGAAATTAATTTGATTCAGATGGACAATGTGCATTTCAATGGATGTCTAAGATAGTTTTCTTTCCTCTTGAGAGGTCAAAGATTGCCTTTTTTCTCCTCACTTCCCATCTTCATGTTGCCTGGAGCAGAGAAAAGACAGGAGGTGATAGTTACTCTGGGTACAGGGCAGATAGGCTGAAACTGTACCTCATGGCTTTTCTACTGTCAGGCAAACTGTCTCCAGTGTAATAAATATGTAGATGGACTAATTGGATCATATACTGATGGCAAAGTTCTCTTAACTGGGCAGTGGGGCAGGATCCATACCTGGCCTTCACTGGAAAACTGAATGGCAAATGAGAAATACATACTAATTATTACTTTAACAACAATAGTAAATTAACTTTTAATAATACATAAGTACTCATTCTAATCTTAGAGGCATTCGTTTGTATCAGTTCACATAGTCAAGTTCACAAAATCAGCTGTGGACATTTTGAGTATGATTTTTTTTTTCAGATGACTTCTTATAGCCCTATTTATAAATGATAGCAGAGGATAGTCCCGTAGCATTTATTATTAATATTATTTAGCTATCATCCAGTTGGTTCTAACTCATAGAGACTCCATGTACAAAAGAATGAAACACTGCCTAGTCCTGCGCCATCCTCATGATTATTGCTATGCTTAAGCCCATCGTTGCAGCCACTGTGTCAATCCATTTCCTTGAGGGTCTTCATCTCTTTCACTGACCCTCTACTTTACTTTACCTTCCACTTTAAGCATTATGTCCTTCTCCAGGGACTGATCCCTCCTGATAACATGTCCAAAGTACATGAGACAAAGTCATGCCATCCTAGCTACTGAGGAGAATTCTGACTGTATTTCTTCTAAGACAGATTTATTCGTTGTTCTGGCAGTCCAAGGTATATTCAATATTCTTCGCAAACACAATTCAAAGGCATCAGTTATTTTTTGATCTTTCTTATTGATTGTCCAGCTTTCATGTGCATATGAGACAATTGAAAATAACATGGCTTGGGTCAGGTGCACCTTAGTCTTCAAAACAACGTATTTGCTTTTGAACACTTTAAACACAGGTCTTTTGCAGCAGATTTGCCCAATGCAATGTGTTGCTTGATTTCTTAACTGCTGCTTTCATGGGTGTTGATTGTGGATCCAAGTAAAATGAAATTCTTGACACCTTCTATATTTCTCCATTTTTCATGATGTTGCTTATTGGTCCAGTTGTGAAGATTTTTGTTTTCTTTAAGTTGAGGTATAATCCATAGTGAAGGCTGTGGCATTTGATCTTTATCAATAAGTGCTTCAAGTCTTCTTCACTGATGCCTAGGATATCGATCTTTATGCATTCTATTTCATTTTTAACAACTTCCAATTTTCCTAGATTCATTCACTGTGTATTCCATGTTCTGATTACTAATGAATATTTGCAGCTGTTTCTTCTCAGTTTTAGTCATGTCATATCAGCAAATTAAGGTCCCTAAAGCTTAACTCCGTCCATGTCATTAAGATCGACTCTAATTTGAGGACGCTGCTCTTCCTGGTGAGTGCCTTCCAACCTGAGGGGCTCATCTTCCGACACTATATCAGACAATGTTCTAGTGCTATTCATAAGGTTTTCACTGCCTAATATTTTTAGAAGTTGTCCACCAGGTCCTTCTTCCTAGTATATCTTAGCCTGGAAGCTCAGCTGAAACCTGTCCAGCTTCGGTGACCCTGCTGGTATTTGAAATACAGGTGGCATAGCTTTCAACATCACAGCAACACACAAGCCACAGTGACAAACTAACAGGGGAGTTGTGGTATCTCAGACTGTACACATTTGGCAAGGGTGAATAAAACCCATTATATTGAAGCTTGTGTTAAAATCATCATGCGTTTTGCTGGAATTATCTATAACTATGCAAATTTGAACGAATAATGCCAAATACAACGGAAAAAATTTATTTATATTAATATTTTGATGACAGACTACAACCTATTTTGTCTTTTCCAAGTGAGTATTTAAGTTGTTCAAATACTTTAGCGTTGCAGCAGCGACGGTTGTCGGGACGGCGGAGACAGTAACCAAACACAACTCTTACAGAGAAGTGGGGCCAGGAGGGTCACTCTGAGGAGTCGACCCCCAGCTTCAGTCCCAAGAGTTTATTTTATAGTCAATACAGCAAGCAGTGAAGCAAATAACAGAACAATGGGCTTTGGGTGAATAACAGTAAGTTTCGGACAAGAGAGGAGGAATTCAGGTAAACAAGCCAATCAGTAACGGGTTTGGGGAAAACAAGTCGTGACAAGTCTCAACATGTTGGGGACAAGTCTCAACATGTTGTGCAGCATAGAGGCCTTTATACATCCATATTTTAATGGCACGTATCCCCACACTTTAGAAGTGAAATAATTACTTCTGGTAATTGATTTTTTTCTTTTTTATCTATTTGATTATAGTAATTTTAAAGTATAATGTTTAATCAAAAGAACAAATATTAAACATGTTGTTCAAAGAAGTAATAAGCTTAGATAAATTTTTAAAACATGATTAAAAAGGTTTTGAAAATTTACTAGATTATATTATAGGTAATTGTTTTAAATTTCAGAGTATGATCTGTCTTCGGTTATTGAAAGAAAACTATCTTATTGCAAATTTTGTGTATAATTTTATTCACAAATTTATTTTAGTTCACAAAATAAACATTATTTTATAATTTTGTTGTTCTAAAATGTGCATTTTTTTAATGATCCTTATTTATTGATACATTGGAAAGCATGCCAAAGATAATACATGTAAGCATATTTAATTCATAAATCAATAAATTTATTTTTTGTTTACTTCCTAGGATGAAAAATATATGTTTATTATTATTATTGTGGTCAACACAAGTCCAAAATACATTATGCTTAGAATGGGTTAAAAATCTTTAGGATAACATAACCCTATTGCAAAGTAAAAGAAAAAAAAGTAAGGAAATGTATGCGTTAGTGTTGTATACTTTCACCATGCCTATTCAATCTGCATGCTGAGCAAATAATCTGAGAAGCTGGAATATATAAAGAAGAACAGGGCATCAGGATTGGAGGAAGATTCATTAACAATCTCCGTTATGCAGATTGCTTGCTGAAAGTGAAGAGGACTTCAAGCACTTACTGATGAAGATCAAAGACGACTACCTTCAGTATGGATGACACTTCAACTTAAAGAAAACAAATTCCTCACAACTGGATCAATAAGCAACATCATGATAAACGGAGAAAAGATTGAAGTTTTCAAGGATTTCATTTTACTTGGATCCACAATCAACACTTATGGGAGCAGCAGTCAGGAAATCAGATGACACATTGTGTTGGGAAAATCTGCTACAAAAGACCTATTTAAAGTGTTAAAAAGCAAAGACGTCACCTTGAATACTAAGGTGCACCTGACCCAAGCCATGGTGTTTTCAATTGCCTCATATGCATGCAAAAGCTGGACAACGAATAAGGAAGACCAAAGAAGAATTGATGCCTTTGAATTGTGGTGTTGACAAAGAATATTGAATATACCATGGACTTTCAAAAGAACGAACAAATCTGTCTTGGAAGAAGTACAACCAGAATGCTCCTTAGAAGCAAGGACGGGGAGACTATGTCTCACATACTTTGTACATGTTACCAGGAGGGATCAGTCCCTGGAGAAGGACATCATGCTTGGTAAGGTAGAAGGTCAGTGAAAAAGAAGGAGACCTTCAATGAGATGGATTGACACAGTGGCTGCAGCAATGGGCTCAAGCACAGCAATGATTGTGAGGAAGGCACAGGACCGGGCAGTGTTTCATTTTGTACCTGCAGTCACTATGAGTTGGAACCGACCTGATGGCACCTCACAACAACAACAATTGCAAAGTGAATTCTAATTTAACTATAAAAAAATTCAAATACTTTAGTCATGTATTTATAACTCCCAAATTACGTTTTAGAAAGTATCAATATCATTTGTGCTAACTCATTGCCTCCTAGAATGAAATCATCAGGCTCCCTTATGAAAAATAAAAACTGATAGGACGTTTGTCCTGCAATGGGACTTGTAGATGTGGTAAGTGGGTTTTTCTGATTATCTCTACAAGGAGGTCTTCCTGGATTCCATAATTATTTATTCTTCATGTATTATTGCTCACATTTAGCCTTTCTTTTGATTATTTGAAAATAAGATTCAATTAATTTTAACAAATTAAAATGTCATTATACCTAATGAATATCTTTGATTTTATTTGAAAGAAAAATACACAGTCACAAAAGCCATGCAAGCAAGTTAATCATTCATAGCCTACCTTGGAGTGTGAACAGATGTTTTAATTAAAATTGACTGTGAGATAAATTATCCCATGGTGTAATTTAATAAATAGCCATTGGTACAATAAATTACAATACAAAAATTTACTTGACCACTATTGCTTTATTCTTTTATTACAATGAAGACTGCATTTGCTTTAATGCCATTCTCTATAATCTTTAGGTAAGAAGATGGCTATTTTTTATTCTCTGAACATTGTGTTATCTTATTCATTAGCTTCTCAGAATCTCTATGACTTTCTGCTGTATCATCCATTTATTTCCACAGTCACTAAATGCTCAGTTTTGTGGTGAGTGGAAAAGCAGAGTCCACTAACACTAATCATTTTTCTGAGAATACAAGAAAAGAAATAGTTTTTTATAACTTTTTATTTAAATTTAGATTTTTATTGCATTGAAAAGTGGAAGTCACGCTAATCATTTGCAACAGAATTTAATGCTTTATAAAAGAGTTTGTGTGTGGGCATGTGATGGGATAGTTTATCAATTTTTTTAAAGAAAATATATACTGTGATTTATTCATTGTGATAATATTAATAAAAAGAAATATAGTATTGTGGATTTTTTATATATCAATAACAAATGAATCATGAAATGTTTTTGGATTCTGTATTTATGTATAGTTAATATGAATAATATACCAGGAGGTATTTGGAATACTATCTAGAATAAATGTTCCTTTAAAACATTGGTTGATTTTACATTAGAATAGAATTTTGCTTATTCTAGAAGGCATTTTAGAAACATTATTTTTCTAATCTACTTTATATTTTTCTTTAATTTTGGCTAAATTAATATATATTTTACATTAAATTTCATGTAGTTTTTATTTCCTCTTTCATACCTTCCCAACACTTTGGTAACACCGTTACTTATTTGTATGTATCTTACTTTGTAAAATATGCTTTATAAGTATTAGAGATTGCTTTTATCTTTCACATTTAAAAGAAAACAGAATACTGTGAATATGAACTTCAGGGCTTGGGAGAATTCTTGAGCACTTTAACATGATATATAATCTCTTCAACAAGACTTATTTTGTTACATTAAAGTGTTTCTGACAAAAACAGTAGCAATACTAATATTACTCTAACATTTTTTCCTAATTGTTCACTTTAAATTTGTCAGTTATTTTCCATTTATTATTTAAATCATTTTCAAAATAGCACATTCTATGAGCTACTATCTTTAAACAAAAAAACAAACTCTTTGCCATCGAGTTGATTACGACTTATAGCGACCCTATAGGACAGAGTAGAACTGCCCCATAGGGTTTCCAAGAAGGGCCTGGTGGATTCGAACCACTAACCTTTTGGTTAGCAGCCCATAGCACTTAACTACTATGCCACCAGCTTTTCCCTGCTGTCTCTAAATATAATTAAATATAATCCTAAAATCATTAAAATAATCAAAATGTCTATGTATAGCAATGACTGTTATAGGTTAGAAAAAAGATATTCTGAGTATTTTTTTTTTAGTTGGGAAGATGAACTAATAGCAGTTGTTTATTAAATGAATAATTTCCTTTTACTTTCACAATCATATTACCAAATCTTAAGCAGTCGCAGCTTTTGAGACTTGCAGAAAATTTTCATGCAGGAACATTATTGGAGAATGTTGTCATGATCAACACTTAGAGGTAGTATGAAGGGAGGAAAATTGGGCAGAATAAACAGTCATATTATGATGCAGTTGTATTCAAGGTCTCAGTCCATTCTATGGAAGCTTGGGGACTGGAGTGACACTTAAAATTTCTCTCAACCTGGGATGAAAGGCTACGGCTTTGTACCACATCATCTGTACATGATTCAGTTATTGAATCTGAGCTGTCCAGAGAAGCTCTCCTTGGACTATGCAGCTCATATCAGCTGAAGGAAAGTCCAGGAGTCAATTTCTACTGAAAACTGTCAGCCGCCATTCCTCATTGAAGGACTCAATGATTTTGAGGTGGAGTAGAAAATTATTGAAACGATGGCACCTACTACATTTGTAAATTATTGAATAATCAATTCATTAAAACGTCACACTCTTTTTTTCTTTCTCTGTTTTTTTAGCTTGCTTCTTTACTAAACTTTTTTTGGACTTTTGTCCTTATGAGCTAATGGTGAGAGTTCCATTTCTATGCATTAAGTCAGCAATTCACTCAGAAAGTGGAAGAAAGATAAATGTTATAGACTTGTACTTTCATCTTTTTGGAACAATTCTAATCTCATGTGTTTATCTTCTCTACCTGTAAGGAAATTTGAGGACATGAGTACTAAGAAATAGATCTAGTACCAACACAAATAAAATAACCTTCTCTGTTAGAAAGATGAAGAGAATGCATGTTGTTTAGACCTAATAAATATTGGATATTAGCCTAATTTCATTCCTTCTGTCAACATTTCAAACATTTATTTTATAATTTAAACCACAACGGTCGTTCATAAAAAGTTGAAGTTTAGAAAATGACAATTATTTTGCCTTTTTAAGAGAATCTTGAATACATGTGTCATACAAATATTTATTTTTCACACATCTTCAACTATGCCTAAATACATATTTAAAAAGTTACATGAATCTTCTATTTATATTTCTACCATTCCCATTAGAGTCTTGCTAAAGTTAAATATCTTTAATGTCTTTGAAACTATCAGCATGCTATTTTTATACATTAGGCCAGATAATTCAGAGAGTTGGGGGATTTCCAAGGCACTGGCTGTCTTTTACAAATATACAGAGAGCTCGCTCGATTCCTTAGGATGATCCATGTTTGAAATTGTTTCTCAGCCAAGATAAAAATAAATGTTGATAATTCATAGCCATTCAATCTTCCTTATCACATTTCATAGAACACACTTAGAGATAGAAATTATGTCCTCTGTCCAGCCTAAGGATATGTGTTTCCATAATGAAATGCGTGTGGTGTTTTTCTCTTTTTTTTCTTCAGCTAATTTGTAGCTTGTTGTATGTATATAATGTTTATCTTAATTTGGAGGAGCTGCGCACATCTACTATTTTACTAGCCTTGCTGGTTTCATAAATCTAATCCAGTTTAAATGGTTTTCCTATATTTGTGGACAATTCCCCAAAGGACAATTTCATTGCTGTTGTTGTTGTTGTTAGGTGTTGCCGAGTTGGTTCCGACTCATAGGGACCCTAGGTACAACACAATGAAACACTGCCCGGTCCTGAGCCATGCACACAGTTATCGTTATGCATGAGCCCATTGTTGCAGCCACTATATCAATCCATCTTGTTGAGGGTCTTCCTCTTTTTCTCTAACCCTATACTTTGCCAAGCAGAATGTCCTTCTCCAGCTACTGAACCCTCCTGACAACATGTCCAAAGTATGTGAGACATAGTCTCGCCATCCTTGCTTGTAAGGAGCATTCTGGCTGTACTTCTTCCAAAACAGATTTATTCATTCTTTTGGCAGTCCAAGGTATAGTCAATATTCCTCGACAACACCATAATTCAAAGGTGTCAATTCTCCTTCGGTCTTTCTTATTCACTGTCCAGCTTTCTCATGCATACGATGTGATTGAAAATACTATGGCTTGAGTCAGGAGCACCATAGTCTTCAAGGTAACATCTTTGCTTTTCCATACTTTAAAGAGGTCTGTTGCAGGTAATTTGCCCAATGCAATGCATCCTTGGATTTCTTGACTGCTGCTTCCATGGGTGTTGATTGTGGATCCAAGTAAAATGAAATCCTTGACAACTTCAATCTTTTCTCTGTTTATCATGATGTTGATGATTGGTCCAGTTGGGAGGATTTTTGTTTTGTTTATGTTGAGGTGTAATCCATACTGAAGGCTGTGATCTTTGATCTTCATCACTGAGTGCTTCAAGTCCTATTCACTTTCAGCAAGCAAGGTTGTCTCATCATCACAACGCAGGTTGTTAATGAGTCTTCCTCCAATCCTAATGCCCCTTTCTTCTTTACATAGTACAGCTTCTCCGATTATTTGCTCAGCATACAGATTAAATAGCTATGTTTAAATGATACAACCCTGACACACACCTTTCCTGACTTAAAACCATGCAGTATCCTGGAATGGGAAAGTTGGAAACAAAGAAGGATCAATAGTTGAAAAATATGTCCTTGGTGATAGAAACGATGCCAGAGATCATGACAGAATTTTGCAAGACCAGTGATTTCTTCATTGTGAATGTCTTTTTTCACCAACATAAATGACCACTATACACATGCACCTCACCAACCCAGGAAATCACAGGAATCAAATCAACTACATCTGTGGAAAGATACTATGGAAATGCTCAGTATCATCAGTCAGAACAAGGTCAGGGGCCCACTGCAGAACAGACCATCAATTGCTCATATGCAAGTTCAAGCTGAAACCGAAGAAAATTAGAAAAAGTCCACGAGAGCCAAAGTATGACCTTGAGTATATCCCACTTGAATTTAGAGACCATCTCAAGAATAGATTTGACCTGTTGAACAGTAATGACTGAAGACCAGATGAGTTGTGGGATGATATCAAGGACATCACACATGAAGAAAGCAAGAGGTCATTAAAAAGACAAGAAAGAAAGAAAAGACCAAAATGGATGTCAGAAGAGACTCTGAAACTTGCTCTTGAACATCAAGTAGCTGTCGAGTAGCTAAATCAAAAGGAAGAAATGACTAAGTAAAAGAACTGGACAGAAGATTTCCAAGAGTGGCTCAAGAAGACAAAGTAAAGTATTACAATGACATGTGCAAACAGCTAGAAATAGAAAACCAAAAGGGAAGAACACTTTCAGCATTTCTCAAGCTGAAGAACTGATGAAAAAATTCAAGCCTTGAGTTGCAGTAGTGAAGGATTCTATGGGGAAAATATTAAATGACCCAGGATGCATGAAAAAAAGATGGAAGGAATACACAGAGTCATTATACTAAAAATAATTGGCCCATGTTCAACCATTTCAAGAGGTAGCACACGATCAGGAACAAGTGGTATTGAAGGAAAAAGTCCAAGCTACACTGAACGCATTGACAAAAAACAAGGCTCCAGGAATTCACAGAATATCAATTGAGATGTTTCAACAAATAGATGCAGTGCTGCAAGTGCTCGTTCATCTACTTCAAGAAATTTGGAAGACAGCTACCTGGAAAACCGACTGGAAGAGATCCATATTTATGCCTATTCTCAAGAGAGGTGATCCAACTGAATGCGAAAATTATCAAACAATATCATTAATATCACACACAAGTAAAATTTTGCTGAAGATCATTCAAAAGCTGCTGCAGCAGTATATCGACAGGGAACTGTCAGAAATTCAGGCCAGATTCAGAAGACGACATGGAACCAGGGATATCATTGCAGATGTCAGATGAATCCTGGCTCAAAGCAGAGAATACCAGAAAGATGTTTACCTGTGTTTTATTGACTATGCAAAGACATTTAATTGTGTGGATCATAACAAATTATGGATAACATTGTGAAGAATGGGAGTTCCAGAACACTTAACTGTGCTCATGAGGAACCTGCATGTTTCATTGCTAACTTTTGTAAATTGATGGAACAGAAACTCTTTTGAAAATTAGGGGCTATTTTTTATTATATATATATATGTATACATTTCTTTAGATAGTTATAATAATTTCATTTTGGAAGCTATTAACTATTTCGTAAATGCTATGATAAAATAACATCGCTTACATTTTTCAGAATTTCTTAAATGTTACTTAACCACCTTACACTACCTCAATGAACACATCTATCTAATTTAAGGCATAAAATGCATGATGAAAGTAAACATCAACGTTTTCCACAAAATGCAAGTTTTAGTAATAATGCCATGGCTTCCAGGCACTTTTTCTTGCCTCTTTACAAATATAATTTCATCAAATTTTAGATGTGTATTATATTTTTTTTTGTTGAAAAAATTGAGGAACATGTCCCTAATATTCAAACTGTTTTCTCAGAAAGATGACATTGTGCATATAATAATTATTTTAAAATTCCACATTTCTCAGGCTTATGAATAAGATGAAGTAAAAAAAAAACAAACAAAAAAAAACCTTGGATCCACAATCAACACCCATGGAAGCAGCTGTCATGAAATCAAATGACTTATAGTATTAGGCAAATCTGTTGGAAAAGATCTTTTTCAAGTGTTAACAAGCAAAGATGTTACTTTGAGAACTAAGGTGCGTCTGACCCAAGCCGTGGTGTTTTCAATCGCCTCATATGCATGCGAAAGCTGGAAAATGAATAAAGAAGACTGAAGAAGAATTGATGCATTTTAATTACGGTTTTGTCAAAGAATATTGAATATACCTTGGACTGCCAGAACAATGAACAAATCTGTGTTGGAAGACTTACAGCCAGAATGCTCCTTAGAAGCTAGGATACCAAAACTTCATCTCACCTACAGTGGACATGTTATCAGAAGGGACCAGTCCCTGGAGAAGAACATCATGCTTAGTAAAGTAGAAGATTATCGAAAAAGAGGTAGACCTCATAGAGAAGGATTGACACAGTGACTGCAATAATGCGCTCAGACATAGCAATGACTATGAGGAAGGCACAGGAGCAGGCAGTGTTTCACTCTGTTGGCAGAGGGTTGCTATGAGTCGCAGCATACCAAGAGCAACAATAGGAATGAGAGATCATAACTATAGGAGATTCTCATATTCATATGGTTCTCCAAAAATTCTAATAAATTCGGATGAGAATAAACTCTTAGATATATGATGCAAAATTTAAGACCTTCATAGATATATTATCTATCTGTAATTATGTATAAAAATTTAGCGGAAATGGATCATATGTTTGAAACCTTGCATTCAAAGTTCTAAAAAGAGATGATTTTTGTTTAGAGTGTTAGACAGAAGTGCCCATAGCTTTATGTCTATATCCTTTTAGTTTCACACTCTACTGCAATTGTTGGCCTACTTCTCTGTATCACCCACCAGAACAAGCTACTGATGTTGATATACGAGCTCCAAAAATATGTGTTAGTTTGTATATCTGTTGATAGCCTAATTTAAGTACTGCTGTGATAAAAATAATAGTACTTATAGTTTTAAGGCTTGGAGGCATTTAATAATGTTCTTTATCTGGAGACTGATCCTGTTTCTTTCAGCAGGCATTCAAAATTCCAGATCAATCTCTTATATAGTCAAGACTAATTCATCCATGTCCTCTAGATTACATTTAATGAATACATTTGGAAGTCAGTCAAGGCATATGATGTATGAGCAACACTTTTAGTGTGAATGTCAGAAAATTGGCTCTAAATTCAAAGAGTATTTATGGACTTATATACAAAGAGAGTATGTGGATTCTTCCCCAAGAGGAAATCCTTTCAAATTAACTAGTATATTTGTATTGGTGTAGTTTGATTTTAAAATTTGACTTCTTTCTCTCTAAACAATTTCACCTATGTTGTAAAGAATCCTAACCTTAAGACAAAAAAAAAAAAAAAATTAAAATTTGTAACTGGTATCTGGAGGGAAAAAATGTTGTGGTCAAAAAGAGTAAGTTTATATTCTTACTTGATCTGGGCTCTGTTTATTGTTATGGTAACACAAGCGTGTATTCATTACATAAGTTTTATTAGAAAATAATTGTTCCTTTGCTCACTAGCAAAGCATTTAGTCAATAATAAATACAGGCATTTATCCTAATTTATAAAGAAATTAGATTTCTAAGTATAGGTCAAGGCTTTGAAATCTGCACAAAAACAATTTGTTCACATTATGAAAAAATATGTTTTTTTTATTCCTATTGTATCCAGGGAAAATACATTTACAAATGATATACCATGAATTATCTTTCAAGTGTTTGTGATTTGAGAGTTACCATACCCACATTCCAATCATTCTTTGCTTATGTAACCCATTCCATACAGTACACCTTCTTTTTTTACAATTTCCAAATCAACATATTTTTGTTAAGATCTCTAAATACCCAAAGGCATTTTTAAGTTTTATCACTATGAAAACAGAATATTTCTGTGGGTGAGATGTTTTGATCTTGATTTATTTGGGTATAAGGGCTAGAATCTAATTTTAAATTAATTATAATTATAAATTACACTGAGCGCTTGGAACTTGACCTTGTTTCTTTGCGTTAATAGATAGGTGATAGATAGATGGATAGGTAGACTTTCTGTTAGAAAAAAAAATTTAATGAAATGACATAGAATTTGCTTTAAAATCAGAACGTAAAGATAAGCTTCAATCTTTAAAGGCATACACAGTCCAGTCTGGTTTGTTGCTACATCTAAATTACATAGTAAAAGGTCTGAGACGTAGAAATAACTATACACTAACTTCAATACTAGCATTTTTTTTTCCTTTTTTTTAAATTGTACTTCAGGTGAAGGTTTACAGAACAAATAGTTTCCCATTAAACAGTAGTACACATATTGCTTTTTGACATTGGTTAACAACCCCACAACATGTCAACACTCTCCCTTCTTGACCTTTTTTTCTTTTGGTGAAAATATACATAGCCAAAGATACACCATTTCAAAAATTTCTACATGCACACTTCAGTGACATCAACTACACTGTTCCGATTGTGCTGCTATTCTCACTTTAGATGAAGGTTTACAGATCAAAATAGTTTCTCATTAAACAGTTAGTACACATGTTGCCCTATGACAATGGTTAACAACCTCACAACACATCACCACTGTCCGTGCTCAACCTTGGGTTCCCTATCACCAGCTTTGTGGTCCCCTCCTGCCTTCCAGTCCCGATCCCTGGATTGCTGTGCCTCATTAGTCCCATTTTGTTTTGTGGGGCTGTCGAATCCCTGACTGAACAGTGAGCCACAGGAGTGACTTCACCAATGAGCTAAAAGGTTGTCCAGGGGCCATACCCTCAGGGTTTCTCCAGTCTCTGTCAGGCCAGTAAATCTGGTCTTTTTTGTGTGTGTTAGAATTTTGTTCTACATCCTTCTCCAGCTCTGTCCAGAACCCTCTGTTGTGATGCTGATCAGAGTAGTCAGTGGTGGTAGCCGCACA
>NW_004444060.1:5177903-5272036 GCF_000243295.1 Trichechus manatus latirostris | reverse complement strand
CAGTGCAGGGCAGGTTCCAGTAGGCCGTGCCTGTGCTGCTTGGTGGTGTGATGTTAAGCATACCATGCAGGTAGGCAGGATATAGAGGGGAGATTGTTGTGTGTGGAGCTAAAATGGATATGGGAGAGAGGAGAGAGGAACAGGAGCCAAAAACATACAAACAAACAAAAAAGAGTGCTAGGAGAGCTT
Source organism: Trichechus manatus latirostris (assembly GCF_000243295.1). Taxonomy (NCBI): domain Eukaryota; kingdom Metazoa; phylum Chordata; class Mammalia; order Sirenia; family Trichechidae; genus Trichechus; species Trichechus manatus. Next base: position 5,271,847 of record NW_004444060.1, on the reverse strand, counting down.
GCTGTTAGAGTGGAGAGATGAGAGACTATGAAACAGAGAAAAACAAAAATGGGAAGAAGAAGAAAGAAAAAGAGAAGAAAAGAATGAATAAATAAAATCAGAAAGGAAAAAGAGCAGCAAAGCTCCCAGTGATCCCACCGGTGCTGTTACAAAGTCTGGAGAAGTTGTTCTCACATGTTGCAGTACAGCCTGGCTAGAAGGTGTAGCGTTATTCAGTGCCAGGTATTCAGGGAACAGGAAGGGAAGAAAGCTATACAGAGACGAGAAACTGAGTAATGAGGAAAGACAAAAAGGTGGAAAAAAAGTAACAAATTTAAAAATAAAAAATAGAAACAAGAAAAGCCCCCAGAAAAACAAACAAACAAACAAAAAAGACAAAAAAAGGAATGCCCTCAGGGATCCCTCTGTGCATCTGCAGCACCGCCTGGCCAGCACAGGCTCGCAACTCAAGAAAAGGGAAAGAAAACAAACAATTCAAAACAAACAAACAAAAGCCCCAGGATCCCACCAGCACAGCAACCCAGATTGGGAAGCAGTTCCACACTTGAACGGAGCTCCACAGCCCCTCAGAAAGAAGCAAAGATGGCTCACGGAGCCAGGTATTTGAGCAAAAGGAGGGGGAGGTGGTGAGAGGTAAGGAAGAAATCAAAAGAAGCGGAAAAAAGCAACACCAGCAGCCAACAAATGGTGCTCAGAGAGCCAGCCAGTGTGGGAGGGTGGAATCCAAGCAGCCATTGCTTCCAGGACAGGAGACTGTGGTCACGGGAAGCAGAGGAGGCCGGGTGGGGGTGAAGAAGGGTGGGGGATGGCAAAGTGTATATTGCAAATTACCAGTTGTTTTGTCTCCTGCTGGAGGCTGTTTGAAGCTGCTTTCTCTTACCCCCTGTTTGCTGGTCTCCGATCAGAGCCCAAGATGGCAGATCTGTGCTGCGTTAGCTGATAGGGATCTGCATGAATCTCTGCTTGCTCTCCGTTCTCTCTCAGTTTTCTCACTCTTTTTGGTGCTTGGCTGAGTTCTTTATCTCTTCATTTGATGTTTTAGGGTTTCAGGATTGCTGTTTTCTCTGTTTGCCTTAGTTTTTCAGATCTTCGCTATGGAGGGACAGTGGGGTGCTTCTGCCTAGAGCGCCATTTTGCCGGAAGTCAATAATAGCATTTTTGAATTAGATTACTCTTTTCCTTCTGAAAGAATCACTTAATGTTTGATAAAATGGCAAAAATATTGTCTATACCTTGTTGTCAAATTTCTTCCTCAGAGGCAAAAAAAAAAAGAGAGAGAGGAGTCAAAAGAATATTTTTTCTGGGTTTATTATTCTGGGATATTGGGTAATTTGAGTCCTTGAATGGTGCAAATGGTTAAGGCACTCAGGTGCTAACCTAAAGGTTGGAACTTGGAGTCCTCGCAGAGAAGCTTCAGAAGAAAACGCCTGGAATTTACTTATGACAAACCAGCCATTGAAACCTCTAGGGAGCACAATTCGACATCAACACACATGAAGTCGTCATGAATCTGAATAGACTCGACAGCACCTGGTTTTTATTTGGTTATTTAGCTATTAATGTTGGATGACAACTCATATTTAATAAATAAATTTCATTACCCTAATCACTATAGGGCGTTGGGAGTTTGATTTGTTTTCTTAAGAAATGTTTATTTGAATTGCATTGAGTGAGGAATAAAAGCATCTGTTATAAAAAATATTTATGTGTATTCAAAATTTTGAAAAAAGCCGAACTTGCAAGTACCGTGTCACTTCTTTGACGTAGGGGATGAAGGACATCCGGCAATTATTTAGGAGAATAAATTTATTTTAGTGTTTACTATTGATTAAAGTTTTCAGACTTGGTGAACTTATATGCTATATTTTATATTTTCTATGTAGAAATACAAAAAATTTTATGTCTGGTGGAGGAAATGATCACAAATGATCACAAAGCTTACACTTCACTACATGTTATGATATTAACAAGTTTTGTATATAACCTAGGAGTCTTATCCTACAATTTTTACATTAAATTTGATATATATGTATTATGAAATGCCATATTCAACATATGAAATATTCAAGTACATATGAGTATGTATATGTGTGTACATACACATACACACATGTATAGAGCCCAGAATAATTAACACTCAGCTGTTAACCAAAGGTTGTTGGTTTGAACCCTCTGAGTGGCTCCATGGGATAAAAACCTGGTGATCTGCTCTCATAGATTACAGCCTAGAAAACCATCTGGGGCAGTTCTACTCTGTTACTTGGGGTCACGATGGCTTGATATCAACTCAACGGCACCTAACAACAACCACAACAATATCTTTATGCCTATCTATCATCTATCTATCATCTATCTGTCTGTCGTTATCTGTCTATCTACTATCTATCCACGTATCTATATATAGCTAGCTCTTCAAAGGCTCTTTGAATCTGATTTAACATCTTACTGATTCCCTCATTAATAAATGAGTTGAGTAAAACCTTTGACAGGCTTTCATTTCATAATTGTATTAGAGTTATTTTACCTTTTTGAAAATTGTATATTACTACATCTTAGATACAAAGTTGATTGATAGGGCAATAAACTAATTTGGATGGCATAGTGCTTGTGAATTAAAGAAAAAACAGAAGCCCAAGACAGTAGGAGTTAATACACTCATGGTGTTGCTACAAAGTATGAATGTCTGAAATTTAATGAAAAATACACAGAAGGAAGCTTAAACATTTGTGAGTAAGAAACACACATGTTGAAATTGCATTCAGAAAATTAATTTAGACCAGGGCAATTTGTCCATAATGGAGAGATCAGTGATAAGGTATTAGCCAGAGAGTACATTCAACTGTAGTTACCAAAGTTACCCAGGAGTGTAAGATGAAATGGTTTATATTTTGACAAGTTCCTTGTCACTTTGAATCACATCTCTCTAATGGCACCTTTACATAAAAAAAATACCTTACCCCTGACCATTTTTTTAGCTCATGATAGTATGTGCTTATCGTAATTTTTTAAAATCAGAAGCTGAAATAAGCTGCTTATTAAAATGGTAAAATGTGCATTGAAGAAGGATCTGGTTCAGTAACATAAGGAAATTAGAACAAAAATAGGAATTCATTTCTCTTCACTCCTATAGCAAGTTCATTCACTGTTGCTCATTCAGTAAAGCAGAATAGTCCCAAATTCCCTATTTAATCGGAGATCCTAGAAAACAGATCCTGAAAAAAATGAAAAAAGAAAGAGAAAAAAAAAAAGCATAGAACTCTGATTTACTTTGCCATGAGAAAAAAAAAAATTGACATTTAATGGTATCCAGCAGAGTCATATTTGCTTATTTGCAAGATGCAAATCTGCATTTTCAGATTTACTTAAATACAAAGAGGCCTGCAGAAAAGCAACCTTTCCTTTTGATTCACTAGATGCAAAGTACAAGGTTTGACTAACTCCAGCCAAAGAAAATGAGCATCATCTGTGCATCGTACCTATACACTTTCAAAACAAAAACAAAAACAAAAAACTGGAATCCTTGAGGATTTTAGAAACATTGTTAAAAAGGTGAGTTTGAGTTTGGCCTGAGTTTACTTTACGGACAGACTTTTAAGTTATGTACACATGTAATGTAGTACATGTCATGTATGCTATGTATGTAATGTATGTTATGTATGTAATAGAGAGTGTAAATTGCCCAACTGGAAAACTAACACATGAAAATGGTAAATTATTTTCCATATTTTCTTTTGTATAGATGAGAATCTCTCACTATTCACCAGCAAAAAAAAAAACAAAAAATTCTACTTATTACATCCTTCCCTCAACAAGATTTTGCAAAGTCCTTATTTTTAGAAAGTTACTAGTACTTTCAAAATTCAAACTCAGATAACTCCAGTATTTTATAATAAATTGTTGTCAACATAGTTTGTGTTACCTACTGTCTTAATTACCCAGGGCTGCCATCGCAGAAATAACGCAAGTACAGAAATTTACTTTCTTTCAGTTCAGAAGGGAAGAAGTCAAAATTCAGGGCATGCTCCAGGGAGTGATCTTTCTTTGTCTATTTCAGCTTCTATTAATAGCAACCCTTGGAGTTTTTGGGCTTGTTTACCATGTGTGTTTGTCCTATATGACAGCTTCTACGTATGTGTGTCTCTGTGTCTATTCTACTTTTTTTTTTATAACTTAGAAGTGATTTGATTTACAACCCACCCTATATTGGCATGCACTCATCAACATTACAAAAAACTTTATTTTTAAGCAGGCTTATATATACAGATACTGGAGTTAGAATTTCAACACATATTTTGGGGGGACACAATTCACTTCATAACACCTATAATATTATATGAATGCAGTTCTATGTAAAATGTGTTGTGAAAATAAATAAAAGTGACTCTCAGTTGCTCAATTCCTTACATATAGCAACAGCCAGAAGTAGACTTTACATAAAATGTTTCAATTTTTTTATAACAAACTTATGCTTATGAGTAAATAAATTAGGCTTATTTCTTTAACAGTTATTTCACTATAATTGTAAGTTTAAAACGTGTCGTAGTTTATAAAAAGAACTAGATTCTGTAAATTAATAAGTAATAAACTAATACGACTTCTCCTAGGTAATGTTGAAGGCATAAAATTATCCCATTATTCTATAATGAAATATATTTAAAAATCATAGGTTGTTTTTAACATATACGAATAGAGAATAAGTCATAACAAATAAGTTAGCGATAGGTGAAATATAAATACACCTGAAACACTCAATGCTTCCATTGGCATTGTTACACTGAATTGACAAATCAGTAGACACAATTATATGTTGAGGATTCATTCATTCAAATATATCTTGTTGTTGCTTTCTTGTCATTGAAGTTTGGAGTTTGGGAAATGAGGAAACATGCTGACTAGCCACATGGAAATTATTGCTCATCCTCGAGTTCTATGAAAGTATACTTTCCATTAAAAAGTGCATATTTCAGGCAATGTAGCTCTTGGAATGTAAAATTGTTATTTCTCTTATAGAAATATTGATTGGCAAATATACCGAACACCTTTCACTGAGCTCCTCAAATTCATTTGGCTTTACTTGCCTTCATAATCCTCAGACTCCATTCCAGCTACTGCTGAAGCCTACCATCTCCTTGCAGAGTTTGGAGGTACTGGCTGCCTGAAGCTGGTCCAAGAACATAGGGTAGCCTAATTCCTCCAGTCACTTCCAGACTCCAGTGAAAGAATACATGGGATTTGGCTTCAAGGCAACTGCCACTTGGGCCAGTTAATGCAATTCCAGAATTGTAGAGTGCTGTATATAGACCAAGAGTCAGTCGTTTGAACAGAACAAGGGGTACCGTTAGGAAATATGTGCATCAGAGTTGAGTCCTTTCACCATAGTTATTCAATCTGTATGCTGAGCAAATAATCTGAGAAGCTGAACTATATGAAGAAGAACAGAGTATCAGGATTGGAGGAAGACTCATTAACAAGTTGTGATACACAGATGACACAACCTTGATTGCTGAAAGTGAAGAGGACTTGAAGCACTTACTCATGAAGATCAAAGACCACAGCCTTCAGTATAGATTTCACATCAACATAAAGAGAAGAAAAATCCTCACAACTGGACCAACAAGCAACATCATGATAAACAGAGAAAATATTGAAGTTGTCAAGGATTTCATTTTACTTGGATCCACAATAAGTGCCCATGGAAACAGCAGTCAAGAAATCAAAAGGCATATTGCACTGGGCAAATTAGCTGCAAAAGACATCTTTAAAGTGTCAAAAAGCAAAGACGTCATTTTGAGTACTTAAGCGTACCTCACCCAAGCCATGATATTTTCAATTGCCTCATATGCATGCAAAAGCTGGACAATGAATAAGGAAGGCCAAAGAAGAACTGATGCCTTTGAATTATAGTGTTGGTAAAGAATACTGAATATACCATGGACTGCCAGAAGAACGAACAAGTCTCTCTTGGAGGAAGTACAGACAGAATGTGCCTTAGAAGCAAGGATGGTGGAACTTTGTCTCACCTACTCTGGACATGTTATCAGGATGGACCAGTCCCTGGAGAAGGACATCAAGCTTGGTAAAGTAGAGGACCATCGCAAAAGAGGAAGACCCTCAATGAGATGGATTGACCCAGTGTCTGAAACAATGGGCTCAAGCATAACAACGATTGTGAGGACGGTTCAGGACCGTGCAGTGTTTTGTTGTGTTGTACATAGGATCGCTATGACTAGGAACCAACTCAATGCCCATTAACTACAACAACAACTCCCTATTATAGGACAAACTGAGTAATGTGACATTGGAGATAAGAGAGTACAAGAAAATAAATGATCTCTCCTTTCCTCCCTTTGTGGAACTATTCCAAAGTATGTTTTCCCCATATGGACTATCCTAAGACATTCTGGTTGGCTAAACAGGTGAATATACCAAGCATTTGTCTATGTCCTTTCAAGGGTCAACATGAAGCAGCAGCTGTGTGGTAAGTCCCTTTGTATTCTCTTTACTGTTTAGCCTGCCTTGTGTCCCTTTTCCTTCTTTCTACTGCACTGAAGTTATACTTCACTAATTTAGTGTTGGAGTGGTGGCACAGTGGTTACGTGCTTGGCTGCTAACCAAAAGGTTGACGGTTCAAACCCACCAGCCACACCATGGAGGAAAGACGTGACAGTCTGCTTCCATAAAGATTTAAAGCCTTGGAAACCTTATGGGGAAGTTCTACCCTGCCTATAGGGTCACTATGAGTCAGAATTGGCTCGACAGCAAAAGGTTTTAATTTAGCATTATTGCTTATTTCTTGTCTCAGGGTTTGTTTTCTTAGGTAACTGGGGTAAAATAGCATGTAGTCCTAGAATCTGAGAAATTAGGAAAGCTATTCGCATAATAAGGAAGAAAGGCCTGGTGATCTACTTACAAATATTATCGAATAAAAACCTTACTGATAACAGCAGAATATTCTCCAATGGCTTACTCTAGACATATCATCAGGAGGTATCAATTGCTACAGGAGGACATCATGTTTGGTGAAGTAAAGAGCAAGCAAGGGAGAAAGAGATCTTCAGGGAGGTGGATTGGTCCAATAACCACATAGATTGGAACATGCTGATGATTATCAGGATGGCCCAGGACTGGACAACGTTTTATTCTGTTGTGCATAACTCAGAGTCAGCTCAATGGCAACATCAGCTACAATTCCTTTTCTATGATCCTACTGTTTACAACATCTTAGCTAGAGTTTCTGCTACATGATCTGTGGGTGTAAAGAGTATGGAGTATACACGAAAGACTATGACTCTCTTCAGAAACTGTTGCTCCTTTGTTCTGTCATTTTTCATCAAATAGGTTGACTAATAAAATCAAGAATATATTTATTCACCAAACATTTATTGAGCACCTGCATTTACCACAAAAATGAGACACAAAATCTGTGTAGTCAGGCATAAAATTGAATAAGGTAAGATACCATTCACATTCTCATGACTCAAACATGATATATTTATATTTTCAAATGCAAGAAAAAATAATCACACCATTTTTTACCTGGATTTTACATATAATCAAAAGCAAGTGCCTATTTTAAGAATTCAGTGCTTTCTACGAACCATGAACTTTATAAACATTACGTAGAATCTACTCAAAAACATGTAGTTAGGTTTTAGTTTTAGAAATGAGGAAAATTGTCACTTTCCACAGGTCATACAGATGGAAAGAGACAAGCATGCAGATATTTTCTGACCAATAACTCAACTTCTTTCCACAGTAACTCTCTCCTTTTTACCGTATTCCTGACATTCCCACTTAAAACTTCTGCTAAACTGTCTGGCAAGTGTTTGAACTCTGCAGTCCATCTGTGTCAACTGTGAATGAATATAACTTACTCTTCAAGAGAAAAGGCAGTGTAGACAGTGCGTAATACCATACATCATATTGGAAGTTAGATCTGAGGTCAAATTCTGGCTTTATAACCTGGACAAATTTCTAACTTTTATAAGTTTTAGCACAATCAACTCTAAAATTATAATTACAATTCTTACTTCATAAGATTCTTGTATTTACTCACTGTCCAGATATTTATATACTAATTCCTATGTTCCAGGTAGTTTTTGTGTCCCTGGGAATGCAGAAATAAAGAATACGTATAAATCCCTGAATGACAAAGGAAGCATCAAAAGAAGATGAAAAGACACAGAGCCCCTATATCAAAAAGAATTGTTCAACCTTCAGCCACTTCAGGAGGTATCATATGATCTAGAACCAATGGTACTGAAAGAAGAAGTCCAAACTGCACTGAAGACATTGATGAAAAACAAGCCTCCAGGAATTCATGGAATACCAATTGAGATGTTTCAACAAATGGATGCAATGCTGGAAGAGCTCACTATGCCAAGAAATTTGGAAGACAGCTATCTGGCCAACCAACTGGAAGAGATCTATATTTATGCCCTTCCATATAATGGTTATCCAGTAGAAACTATAGAACAATATCATTAATATCACAGGAAAGAAAAATTATGTTGAAGATAATTCAGGAATGCTTGCAGTAGTACATCCACTTCTGGCAACTCAAGCAGAATTTGGAAGACATCACAGAATGAGGGATATTATTGCGGATGTCAGATGGATCTTGACTGAAAGCAGAAAATACCAGAGAGATGTTTACCTGTGATTTATTGACTATACAGATGCATTAGACTGTTTGAATCATGACAAATTATATACAACATTGCAAAGGATGGGAATTCAAGAACACTTAATTGTGTTCATGCAGAACCTACAAATAGTCCTTCAGACAGAACAAGGGAATACTTCATGGTTTAAATCAGGAAAGGTGTGTGTCAGGGTTGTATCCTTTCACCATAGTAATTAAATCTGAGTGAACAATACCGAACAAATAATCCGAGAATCTGGATTATAAGAGGAAGAACTTGTCATCAGGATTGGAAAAAGACTCATTAACAACCTGTGATATGCAGATGACACAATCTTGCTTGATGAAAGAGAAGAGGGCTTGAAGCACATACTGATGAGGATCAAAGACTATAGCCTTCAGTAAGGATTACACCTTAATATAAAGTAAACAAAAATCCTCACAATGGAACCAATGAGCGACATCATGAAAAATGGAGAAAAGATTTAAGTTGACAAAGATTTCATTTTACCTGTTGCCAAAATCAATGCCCATGGAAGCAGCACTCATGAAATGAAATGATGTGTTGCATTGTGCAAAAGTGCTGCGAAAGACATCTTTAAAGTTTTCAAAAGCAAAGCTATTACCTTGAGGACTAAGATGTGTCTCACTGAAACCACGATATTTTCAATAACTTCTTATGCCTGTGAAAGCTTAATGATGAATAAGGAAGACTGAAAAAGAATTGATGCTTTTGAATTATGGTGTTGGTGAAGAATATTGAATATACCATGGACTGCCAGAAGAACAAACAAGCTTGTATTGGAAAAAGTACAGCCAGAATCCTCCTTAGAAGTGACGAGAGTGAGATTTCATCTTGCTTACTTTGGACATGATATCAGGAGGGACTAGTCCCTGAAGATGGACATCATGCTTGATAAAGTAGAGGGTTAACAAAAAGAGACAACTTCAAAGAGATAGATTGACACAGCAATTTCAAGAATGGTCTTAAGCACGACAACTATTTTGAGAATGACACAGGATCAGGCAGTGTTTCATTCTGTTGTGCATAGGGTCGCTATGAGTCGGAAATGACTCAATGGCAACTTACAACAATATAAATCCCTGCCTTCATGGAGCTCCAACATATTAAGGAATAAATACTCCAAATCAAACCAAACCTATTGCTATGGAGTTGATTCCAACTCCTGGTGACCCTACGTGTTACAGAATACACTGCTCTGTAGGGTTCTCTGGACTGTAATATTTATGGAACTAGATCACCAGGCCTTTCTTCCCTACTGACACTGGGTGGGTTCAAAGCAACAATTTTTGGGTTAGTAGTAGAGCAGAAAATGTTTGCAACACCAAATGACCTAAAGGAGAATTGTTGTTGTAGTTAGGTGCCATCAAGTCGGTTCTGACTCACAGTGACCCAATGTGTAACATAATAAAACATTGCCTGGCCCTGCACCATTCTAATAACTGTTGCTAAGTTTGAGCCATTGTTGCAGCCACAGTATCAATCCATTTCTTGGAAGGTCATTCTTATTTTCACTGACCATCTACTTCACCAAACATGATGTCCTTCTCCAGGGACTGATCCCACCTGATAATATGTCCAAAATACATGAGACAAAGTCTCAGTATCCTAGCTTTCAAGGAGCACTCTGGCTGTACTTCTTCCAAGACAGGTTTTTTCATTCTTCTGGAAGTCCGTGGTATGTTCAATATTCTTCGTCAACACCATAAGTCAAAGGCATCAATTCTTTGGCCTTCCTTATTCATTGTCCAGCTTTCACGTGCATATGAAGTGATTGAAAACACCATGCCCTGAAGAGTCAGGGTACCTTAGTGCTTAAAGTGACATCTTTGCTTTTTAACACTTTAAAGAGGTCTTTTGCAGCAGATTTGCCTAATACAAGGTGTTGTTTGATTTCTTGACTGCTGCTTCTATGGGCATTGTAGTGGATCTAAGTAAAATGAAATCCTTGAAAACGTCTATATTTTCTCTTTTTATCTTGATGCTGCTTATGGGTCCAGTCTGAGGATTTTTGTTTTCTTTATATTGAGATGTAATCCATGCTGAAGGCTGTGGTCTTTGATCTTCACCAGTAAGTACTTCAAGTCTTCTTCACTTTCAGCAATCAAGGTTGTGTTATCTGCGTAATACAGGTTGTTAATTAGTCTTCTTCCAGTCCTAATGTTTTGTTCTTCTTCATATAGTCCAGCTTCTCAGATTACTTGCTCAGCATACAGATTGAATAAGTATGTTGAAGGGATACAGCCCTGTCACGTATATTTCCTGTATTTAAACCACCCAATATCCCCTTATTCTGTTGGAAGGACTGCCTTTTGATCTATGCACAGGTTCCTCATGAGCACAATTAATTGTTCTGGAATTCCCATTCTTCACAATGTTCTTCATAATTTGTTATGACCCACACAGTTGAATGACTTTGCAGTCAATCAAACACAGGTAAACATGTTTCTGCTAGTCTCTGTTTTCAGCCAGGATTCATCTGACATCAGCAATGATACCCCTCATTCCACATCCTCTTCTGAATTTGGCTTGAATTTCCGGCAGTTCCCTGTCAATGTACTGCTGCAACAACTTTACAATGATCTTCAGCAAAATTTTACTTGTGTGTGATGTTAATGATATTGTTCGGTAATTTCCACATTCAGTTGGATCACCTTTATTTGGAATAGGCATAAATATGGCTTTCATCCAGTTGATTGTTCAGGTTGCTTTCTTTAAAATTTCTTGGTGTAGACAAATGAACACATCCAGCACTGCGTCTGTTTGTTAAAACATCTCAGTTGGTATTCTGTCAATTCCTGAATCCTTGTTTTTTACCAGTGTGTTCAGTGCAGCTTGGACTTCCTTCGGTACCATAGGTTCTTCATCATATGCTACCTCCTGAAATGATTGAATAGAGAACAATTCTTTTTGTTACAGTGACTTTATAATTTTTCCATCTTCTTTTGATGCTTCCTCTGTCATTCAGTACTTTGTCCATAGAATCCTTCAATATTCAACTCCAGGCTTGAATTTTTTATAGTTCTTTCAGCTTGAGAAATGTTGAGCATGTTCTTCCCTTTAGGTTTTCTAACTCCAGGTCTTTGCAGTTGTCATTATAATACTTTGTCTTCTAGAGCTGCCCTTTGAAATCTTCTGTTCAGCTCTTTTACTTCAACATTTCTTCTTGTCTGCTTTAGCTACTCTGTTTTTAAGAGCAAGTTTCAGCAAGTTTCAGCATCTCTTCTGACATCCATTTTGGTCTTTTTCTTTTTTCTTTCCTTTCTTTTTAATGACCTCTTGCTTTCTTCATGTATGATGTCTATGATGTCATTCCACAACTAGTCTGATCTTTGGTCATTAACGTTCATTCCATCAAATCTGTTCTTCATATAGTCTCTAAAGTCAGGTGGGATGTACTCAATGTTGTACTTTGGCCCTCGGGGACTTGTTCTGTTTTTCTTCATCTTCAACTTGATCTTGCATATAAGCAACTGACGGTCTGTCCTGCAGTAGGCCCCTGGCCTTGTTATGACTGCTGATATTGAGCTTCTCTATCATCTCTTTCCACAGAGGTAGTCGATTTTATTCCTATGTATTCCATCTGGTGAGGTCTACGTGTATAGTCATCATTTATGTTGTTGAGAAAAGGTATTTGCAATGAAGAAGTCGTTGGTCTTGCAAAATTCTATCATGTGATCTCCGGCAAGACCCTAATTTCCAACTACCAATTCTTATACTTTGTTTCCAACTTTTCCATTCCAATCACCAGTAATTATCAACTTGATTACATGTTTGATCTTCATGGCATGTTTGATCAATTTCATACTTCAGAACTTGGTAAAAATCTTCAATTTCTTCATCTTTAGCCTCAGTGTTTGGTGTGTAAATTTGAATAATAGTCACATTAACTGGTCTTCCTTGTAAGTGTATGGATATTATCACTGACAGCTTTGTACTTCAGGATAAATCTTGAAATGTTCTTTTTTATGATGAATGCAATGCCATTCCTCTTCAATTTGTCATTCCAGGGGTAGTAGACCATATGATTATTCAATTCAAAATGGCCAATACCAGTCCATTTTAGTCAAAATGGCCAATACCAGTCCATTTTAGCTCACTAATGCCTAGGATATAGATGTTTATGAGTTCTATTTCATTTTTGATGATTTCCAATTTTCCTAGACTAGTACTTTGTACATTCTACATTTTAATTTTTAATGGATATTTGCAGCTGTTTCTTCTCATTTTGAGTCATGCCACATCAGCAAATGAAATTCCCAAAAGCTTGACTTCATCCACATTATTAAGGTCACCTCTACTTCGAAGAGGCTACTCTTCCTTATCTGTCAGGTCCTTCTTCCCAGTTTGTCTTAGTCTGGAAGCTCAGCTGAAATCTGTCCACCATGGGTGACTCTGCTGGTATTAGAATACCAGTGGCATAGCTTCCAACATCACAGCAACAAACAAATTTCCACAGTATCACAAACTGACAGACGTGAGGGGGAAAGGATAAATAGATGATAATAATAAACTAACAATTATTTTATTTTATTTTACCTAGTATTATTGATAAAAGAGAGACAGAGAGGGAGAGAGAAGTAGAATAATGGGATATAAAATAAAAGCTTGGTTGTAAACTGAGAATTTGGGGACTTGAGAAACATCTTCTGTGTGAAAAAAAATTCAGGCAGAGGAAACAACAAATACCGAGGTCCTGAAGCAAGACCCTGCTTGACAAGGAGGATTTTACGGCTACAGCAGTGTGAAAGAAATGAGGGATAAAAACTGGTGCTGAAGAAGTAGCCAGGGGACCAAACATTTGAGTCATGCAGACACAGTGGCTGCAACAATGGGCTCAAGCATAATAAGAATTGTGAGGATGGCACAGGACCGGGCACTGTTTTGTTCTGTTGTACATAGGATTGCTATGAGTTGGAACCAACTCAATGGCACCTAACAACAACAACAACAAATATATATATATGTAGATAGATAGATAGATATAACTAAAATAAGAAGGGAAAACACTAGAAGATTTTGTACAGAGGAGCAACATATCCTTATATACTTATAAAGGATTGCTCTTGTTGCTGAATGGAGAACAGGTTGTAGTCAGGAATGGTAGAAGAGGAAACATGGCTCAAGAAGGTAGCACACCTATAGAGGTGAGAGATGTCCTAGAGAGTAAACAGAGGTAGAAACAGTAAGCACCTGACACATCACAGTTGTTAAAATGTAACCACTGTCACATTTGGTAGCAGTTTGGGCCTGGGGGATCTAACAATGCCTTCTTATCCTTCATCTATGTACCTGATCATTTATTTTTATCATTAGTTTGGCTCTAAACTTTTTCCACTGTCTTTCACCTTACTAGCCTTTGCCCTCTGTACGAGGTAGGACTATATTTTTCATTATTTTTATTTTTTACTAATGTTGCTGTCAGTTCTTTGGTATGGACTATTGATTTCCCTAAGAAAACTCCATTATTTTTTGAAGGAAAGAGTCTTTCAAGCGCTGTTGTCAGGGATACTTTCTTTCCTGGAAATAAACCCTTCACTTCCCAAATTTTCTAATTCCTGAAAAAAAAATAAGACTAGTCATTTTTTTCCCCTCCTTAATAAAAGTTCTGATGGTATTAGGGACTGTTCCTAGCAGATATTAAAAGAGGTGAAGAGAATGATATCCAGCACTTTCTGTTATTAGCTCCTTTGTGCCTTATACTTACAAGTGGTATTCTTTTCTTTTATTGTGTTGCTCACCTCCTGAATTCCCCATTTATATTTTTAAAATTAGACTCAAACTTGCCAACTATCACGAAGATGACACAGGACTGGGAAACATTTTATTCTGTTGTATATAAGGTCAACATGAGTTGAAACCAACTTGATGGCAACTAACAACACCAATACGTAAAAATATATCGAATTTTAATAAAATAGTTGACGTATTCATTATATGACACTACTAATTCCTTTTTACATGCATTCATTAATCCAGAGTGATCCACACCAGTACTTAGGAATGGGAAGCTCTTTTTACCCCCAGTGAGTTGGAAGTTTCATGGTGAAACATACAAGTAGACAGAAAATAAAATAAACTATGATCATCACAAAATAGCATATACATATATATATATATGAAAATCAGAACCTATATGAACTGATTTATATAAGAAAATCAGAGCCTATAGTATATACACCTACCTAAGAACATTGTGATGGTTAAGATTGTGTGTCAACTTGTTTGGGCTATGATTCTCAGTAGTTTGGCAGTTATGATGTAGTTTGGCAACTGTTTGATAATGTGATCACCTCCATAATGAGATCTGATATAATATAATCACAACCATGATGAGATCTGCTATGAATAACCAGTCAGTTAAAGGGCAGTGTCCTTGGGAGTGTGGTCTGCATCCATTATACATGGACTTTCTGGCAAAGCTTGCTGGCTTTTTACTCTCTCTGGATCCTCATATGACATCTGGTTTTTGGGACTTTAGCTAGCAGCTTACCTGCAGATCTTGAAATTCATCAGCTTCCTCAGCCTGTGAGCCAGCAGCTTATCATCTTACCTGCCAATCTTGGGATTCATTGGCCTCCACAGCCTGTGAGCCAGAGGCCTGCTGTCTGATCTGCTGATTTTGAGTTCACCAGCCCCTGAAGCTATGTGAGTCAGGAGAGGCCTCCAGTCCAATCCCCACAGACTTGGACATTCCAGCTTCTACAACTACGTGAGCCATTTCCATGGTATAAATCTCTCTCTATATATATATGTGTGTGTGTGTGTGTGTGTCTATATATATATATATATATATATATATATATGATGCATATACATGATGCATATATGTGCTTTACTGGTTTTGCTTCTCTAGAGAACCCAGCCCAAGATGTTTGGTACTGAGAGTTGGGTGGTTCTAGAGAAAGAAAATTATAAGGATGAGTTCTCTAAACTGGTTCTCAAGTCTGGTTAGTCTTAAAGATGTTGATGACTCTGCTTCCAGTAATAAAGAGGACTTTACTAATCCCTGGCATGAGATGGCAATAGAAATACACAAAATATTACCACCAAAGGATCAAATATTGATGAGAGGTGAGGCTCTGGTTGATCACATGCTTGATAGCATTCTACAATTTTGTCAGAATGAAAAGTATAAGAAAGCTGGTTGGTTAATCGTACTTTCACTAGACAAAGTGATGAAAGAAAGAGATGAACTCAAGGCTTCAGAGTCACAGCTCAAGTGCTTCATAAATGACCTTAAAATCTCCACCTGTGCCTTGAAACCAAGCCTTATTTCTTGTAGTAACAGAGCTGATATTGCTGAAAACCATACCCAGAGTCTTATCATAAGAGTAATTGTATTATAATACAAGTTGAATTTCCAACCTTGAGTGGCGTTTGAAGTTAAAATGAGGGAATTGATTGGGAGGAAATGGGATCCTGAAACTTGGGATGGAGACATACGTACAGATTATCAGGAAGCTGGGGACACTGATCCCCTAAATTCCGTTGAATCACTTCTGCCAACAGAACTAGCCCTCTTACTTCTATTTGAAGAGATTGCTTCATCTTTTACTGCTAAACCACCCGCCACAGTAAAACTGTTAGCCTCTCCACCCCCATCTGGTGAGATTAACCTAACTGTATCTGAAGAGCCTTTGTCTGAGTCATCCCCTGGGGAGGAGTCTGAGTCATTGCCTGGAGCATTGCCTGAGGCAGATGCTTTTTACAAGATATTGCTGAATGTTCTCAGAACACATTTCCACCCATTTTTGCTTCTAGACCTATAATTAGACTTAAGTGAGCCCTAAAAGCTGACCCAGTAAGAGGTATGCTACACTGCCTCAAATTTGTACTGTTAATCTTTCTCCCAGCCTTCCTCCAGAGGGATCTAAGGCCTTTTATGAGAGTGACTGTTCATTTGGTAAAAGGAAATAATCAGACTTTTCAGAGATTAATGGATACTGGCTCTGAAATGACACTAATTCCAGGAGACCCAAAACATCTTTGTGGCCCACCAACAAGAGTGGGGGCATATTTAGGTCAGGCTATTAATGGAGTCTTAGCAACTATTGATCTGGCTAATGCCTTTTTCTCCATACCTGTTTTGAAGGCCCACCAGATGTAGTTTGCCTTCAGCTGGCAAGGCCATCAATGCAACTTTACTGTCCTCCCTCAAAGGTGTATTAACTCTCCATCCCTAAGTCATAATTTAGTCCACAGTGACCTTGATCACCTTTCCCTTCCATAAGACATCACACTGGTCTATTACATTGATAACATTATTCTGATTGGAACTAGTAAGGAAGAAGTGCAAATGACTCTGGACTTATTGGTACAATATACGCATACTACACTGTGGGAAATTAATCTGACAAAAATTCAGGAGCCATCCACCTCAGTGAAATTTCTAAGACTACAGTGATGTGGACCAAGTAGAGATAGTCCTTCTAAAGTGAAGAATAAGTTGTTACATCTGGCCCTTCCTACAACTAAAAAGGAGGCACAACGCCTGGTGGACCTATTTGGATTTTAGAGGCAACATATCCCTCATTTGGGTGTGCTACTCCAGCCTATTTATCAAGTGACTCTAAAGGCTGCTAGTTTTGAGTGGGGCCCAGAACAAGAGAAGGCCCTGCAACAGGTTCAGGCTGCCAGGCAAGCTGCTCTGCCAATTGGACCATATGATCCAGCTGATCCAGTGTTGCTTGAAGTGCCTGTGACAGATAGAGATGCTGTTTGGAGTCTTTGGCAGGCCCCTACCGGTGAATCATATCACAGGCTCTTAGGTTTTTGGAGCAAAGCCCTGTCATTCTCTACAGATAACAGTCTCCTTTTGAGAAACAGCCTTTGGCTCATTATTGGGCCTTAGCAGAGACTGAATGCTTAATGGTGGGTCACCAAGTCACCATGCGGCCTGAGCCACCCATCATGAGCTGGATGTTGTCTTACCAACAATCATAAAATCAGACAGGCAAGCAGCACACCGTCATTAAATGGAAGTGGTATATAAGAGATCAGGCATGAGCAGGACCTGAAGGCACAGGTAAGTTGCATGAGGAAGTAGCCCAAGTGCCCATGATATCCACTCCTGTTACATTACCTTCTGCCTTCCAGTCTGCACCTATGGCATTATGAGGAGTTACTTATGATCAGTTGACTGAGGAAGAGAAAAGTTTTGCCTGGTTTGCAAATATTTCTGTGGGATATGCAAGTACCATTCAAAAGTGGACAGCAGCAGCACTACAGCGCCTTTCTGGGAACTGCCTGAAGGACAGCGGTGCAGGGAGATCCTCCTAATGGGCAGAACTTCAAGTAGTGCACCTGGATGTTAACCTTACTTGGAAGGAGAAATGGCTGGATGTGTGATTGTATACTGATTCATGGGCTGTGGCCAATGGTTTGGCTAGATGGTCAGAGACTTGGAAGAAACCTGATTAGAAAATTGGTAACAAGGAGGTATGGGGAAGAAGTATGTGAATAGACCTCTCTGAATGGGCCAAAAGGTGAGGTTTTTTTAAATTGTACTTTCGATGAAGGTTTACAAAACAAACTAGCTTCTCATTAAACAGTTAGTATATATATTGCTTTATGACACTGGTTAACAACCCCATCACATGTTAACACTCTCTTTTCTTGACCTTAGGTTCCTTATTACCAGCTTTCCTGTCCCCTCCTGCTTTCTAGTCTTTGCCCCTGGGCTGGTGTGCCCCTTCAGTCTTGTTTTGTCCTATGGGCCTGTTTAATCTTTGGCTAAAAGGTAAACCTCAGGACTGACTTCATTACTGAGCTAAAAGGGTGTCCAGGGGCCACACTCTCGGGGTTTCTCCTGTCTCTGTCAGGCCAGTAAGTCTGGTCTTTTCTTGAGTTAGGATTTTGTTCTAATTTTTTCTCTAGCTCTGTTAGGGACCATCTATCATGATCCCTGTCGGAATAATCAGTGGTGGTAGCCTGGCACCATCTAGTTGTACTGGACTCAGTCTGGTGGAGGTCATGGTAGTTGTGGTCTATTAGTCCTTTGGACTAATCTTTCCCTAGTGTCTTTAGTTTCTTTTCATTTTCCCTTGCTCTTGAAGGTGTGAGACTGGTGCAGTATCTTAGATGGCTGCTCACAGGACTTAAAGCACTTGATGGGAATCAAAGACCACGACCTTCAGTATGGATTACACTTCAACAAAAAGAAATGAAAAATCCTCACAACTGGACCAATAAGCAACATCATGATAAGTGGAGAAAAGATTGACGTTATCAAGGATTTCATTTTACTTAGATCCACAATCAATGTCCATGGAAGCAACAGTCAGGAAATCAAATGACACATTGCTTTGGACAAGTCTGCTGCAGGAGATCTCTTTAAAGTGTTGAAAAGCAAAGATGTCACCTTGAAGACTAAGGTGAGCCTGTTCCAAGCCATGGTGTTTTCAATTGCCTCATATACATGTGAAAGCAGAACAATGAATAAGGAAGACCAAAGAAGAATTGGCACCTTTGAATTGTGTTGGCGAAGAATATTGAATATACCACGGACTGCCAAAAGAACAAATAAATCTGTCTTGGAAGAAGTACAACCAGAGTGCTCCTTAGAAGCAAGGATGGCTAGTCTACGTCCCACATACTTTGGACATATTATTAGGAGGGATCAGTCCCTAGAGAAGGACATCACGCTTGGTAAAACAGAGGGCCATCGAAAGAGAAGAAGACCCTCAATGAGATGGACTGACTCAGTGACTGCAACAACGGGCTTAAGCATAATGATTGTGAGGAAGATGAAGGACTGAGCAGTGTTTTGTTCTGTTGTCCATAGGGTTGCTATGAGCAGGAACCGACTTGAGAGCACCTAACAACAGCAATAACAGAAGAAAGTCATGGGAGTAGTCAATTTTGGGTATTTTCACTTGTTTTTCTAAAAGTGTCTCTTCTATTGTGAAAATGGGGTGTGAGCTTCATTTTCTTTAAAAGTTCAGAACTGCAATCAAAAGTAATTTGCATTAAAGACAGCAGGTAAGAACATTTTGCAGCATATTTCCCCTTTATATGGAAAGAAAAAGAGAGAAGGAAAAGGAAAGAAGATCATCAAAGAGTTTATGGGGTCGTTTCTGAAACAAAGTTAGACGTTAAAAACAGCCCATGACTTTTGATGGAACATCACTTAAAGTTATCCAGGTTCCATGGAATGCATTTAAGGCAATATAGCAGATGGGGTGTTGAGTAACATCTTGTGTTCATTTATTTTTGAAGTACACAATGAGTTTTTATGATATAATTGAATTAGAGAGTCAGAGGGAATATCATTCTGTTATTTTATAGTTCTTTTGAAAAAAAAATAAGAACATTAGTGGAATTATTTTTTATAATTTACATGCTATACATTTAACATCAGACTTAGAAAAATTGGTCTTTTTTAATTAATTTGAGAAGATGAAAAAATTGTGCATAAAACTGCTATTCTGATGCTTTTGAGCCAACTAGATTGGCATTGAACAAGATGTAAATTGGTGTTATAGTTGAATTTGAATTTCTTATTATATTTATAATTTAAATAAGTGATTTGAATTTTTCATAAAAAAGAAATAGAAGCAAATCTTCAATCCAGTCTCCATCTTCTGCTATCTAATCTCAGGTAACAGTAATTTAACTTAAAAAATTACAGCCTGTAGCAATTTTACTGTAAAATTCAGTCTGTGTGGACATGTGCGTGCACATGCGTGCATCTGCCTGTGTGTGTAAATGCTTATAATCCCAAGTGTGCTATCACTTTCATTCTTTGTAAGGAAATTCTGGAATAATAACACAAAGTGATCTGTCTTCTTGATTAACCATTATTTTATTTACAATTTGCCATAAAGTACTTCTTTCTATATCTCTGTTGCAAGAAAATATAATTTGAGAAAGTCAAACAGTCCTAAGTTTAGTTTGAAAATAGTATTGTCGAAATCATAGTGATCAACTCTATTGTGAGGAATGCTTTTCTCCTACACAATTTCAACTTCAAATTCTTGTTTCATTTAAAAAACAAACACATACACAAAACAATATATTTACTTGGAATAATTTACGTTAACATTCTATAATCCCTTTGAGGTATCTTGGCATTCAAAAGAGAAAGTGTGAGACATACATCGCTCTCCTTTGCCGTTTAGATTTTAATATCTCTCTTGAAGGGAACTTGTGCAGAAAATCTGAAAAGTGATTGTTCCCTGATCTATAATAAGATGCTCCATTGGATTCCCAAGGACATAGGGTTCCTTCTTGTGTGCAGTAGTTATTGTGAGACATCAAGTATGCAGAAACTCTATCATAAACTACTCGACAAATCTGAGGATGACAGGTAACTTGTCAGCGTACACTTTCTTTTCCTTTTATTTCCACTATTGCAGCCTGGAAGCTTCTGTACACTCTTTATTGTGCAGGTGCTTTCTTTTGGCAAACTTGCTCAGATAATAGAGCAATGCAATCAAAACATCAGTGAGACTCCCTGACAGAACATTTGCTGCTTTGGAAACATTTGCACTTAACATATGGCAAGGGTATCTTAGGCCCTGAAACGGTGATTATTTGGAGTTTTGCTCTTTGAAAAACATTCAGGATTTATAATGGTGAAAATGTACATATTTTTAGGAACTTTTAAGGTAGTTGCACAACCAAGTCAAGAAGAAGTTTGAGTTTCACGACCCATGAAATTCAAGAAATGCATAGCTTCTTCAGTAATTCTTCTTCTCTACTTAAATGATCCCTCAGATTAAAATAATTCTTCTAACATTTTAAAACTCCATATTATATAAGTTTGTGTCAAGTTATGCTGACGTAAGTTACAATGGCAAAAAAAAAAAGGCTAATAATAACGAAAGTTTATTTTTTCTTCAGATTCTCTTTCCACAGTGGGTAGGTTTTGGCTCTGCGCAGTGTCAACTTTATTGCAGGATGCAGGCGGAAGAGTGACCCTATCTGGTACAAAGTCAGTCTCTGACAGAAGAAAGGAAATAACTAGATGATCCAAAACAAACAATAATAATAATAAAAAAACCCAAAACCAGTTGTCATCAAGTCCAATTTATGGCAAACCAATGCGTTCCAGAGTACAACAGCACTCCACAGGGTTTTCAATGACTGCGATTTTTCAAAGTACATTATCAGGTTTTTGAATGAGAGACCATGAGGCATTTTTTCCTGAGGATTCGAACCACCAAAATTTCAGTTAGTAGCTGAGCACTTAACCATTTGTCCCCTAAGAAACTCCAGAAGATCTAAAGCTGGCTCTTAAAAGCTCTGTTGGGAAGTGTTGTTAGGTGCCATCAAGTCAGTTCCAACTCATAGCAAAACTCAGTAAAACAGAACAAAACACTGCCGGTCCTACGCCATCCTCAAAACCATTGTTATATTTGAACCCACTGATGCAGCCACTGTGTCAATCCATCTCCTTGAAGGTCTTCCTCTTTTTCTTTGAACATCGAATTTACCAAGCATAATGACTTTCTCCAGGGATTGGTCCCTCCTGATAACATATCCAGAGTAAGCTAGACATAGACTCACTATCCTCATTCTAAGGAGATTTCTGGTTGAACTTCTTCCAAGACAGATTTATTCCTTCTTCTGGAAGTGCATGATATATTCAATATTCTTCCCCAACACCATAATTCCATTGTGCGAATTGTTCTTGGTCATCCTTATTCATGGTCCAGATTTGGTACACATACAAAGCCATTAAAAATACCATGACTTGGGTCAGGTGTGCCTTAGTCCTCAAAGTAATACCTTTTCTTTTTATGACTTTGAAGAGGTCTTTTGTTGAAGATTTGCCCAATGCGATGTATCCTTTGATTTCTTGACTGCTGCTTCCATGGGCACTGATTGTGGATTCAAGTGAAATGAAATCTTTGATAACTTCAATCTTTTCTCCATTTATCATGATGTTGCTTATTGGTCCAGTTGTAAGGATTTTTGTTTTCTTTATATTGAGGTGCAATCCATACTGAAGGTTGTACTCTTTGATCTTCATCATTAAGTGTTTCAAGTCCTCTTCAGTTTCAGCAAGCAAGATTGTGTCATCTGCATACCGTAGATTGTTAATGAGTCTTCTTCCAATTCTGATGCCAAATTCTTCTTCATATAGTCCAGCTTCTTCAATTGTTTGCTCAGTTCCTTGGGTATCTAGTGCTGCCATAACAGAAATACCACAAGTGGATGGCTTTAACAAAGAGAAATTTATTCTCTCACAGTCTAGGAAGCTAGAAGTACGAATTCAGGGTCCAGCTCCAGGGGAAGGCTTTCTCTCTTTGTTGGCTCTGTGGGAAGGTCCTTGTCATCAATCTTCTCTGGTCAAGGAGCTTCTTAGTGCAGGGACCCCAGGTCCAAAGGATGGGCTATTCTACTGGCTCTTACTTCCCGGTGGTATGAGGTCCCTATGTCTCTCTGCTCACTTCTCTCTTTTTATATCTCAATAGAGATTGGCTTAAGACACAACCTAATCTTGTAGATTGAGTATTGCCTCATTAACATAACTGCTGCTAATCCCATCGCATTAACATCATAGAGATAGGATTTACAACACAAAGGAAAATCACACCAGATGACAAAATGGTGAACAATCACACAATACTGGGAATCATGGTCTAGCCAAGTTGACAGATATTAGAGGAGGTCACAATTCAATCCATGACACTCACCATATAGGTTGAGTAAGTATGGTGAAAAGATACAACCCTATGCACACCTTTCCTAATTTTAAACCACTCAGTATCCCCTTGTTCTGCTCTAATGATTGGCTCTTTGTCTATGTACAGTTTCCACATAAGCACAATTAAGTGTTTTTGAATTCTCATTCTTTGCAATGTTATCCATAATTTATTACGATCCACATGGTCAGATGAGTTTGCATAGTCAATAAAACACAGGTAAACATCTTTCTGATATTCTCTGCTTTCAGCCAAGATCCATCTGACATCAGCAACAATATCCCTTGTTGTACGTCCACTTCTGAATCCAGCTTGAATTTCTGGCTCTTCCTTGTTGATGTATTTCTGCAAAGGTTTTTGAATGAGTTTCAGCAAAATTTTACTTGTGTGTGATAGTAATGATATTCTTTGTTAATTTCCACATTCTGTTGGATCACCGTTATTTGTAATGGGTATAAATATGCATTTCTTCCAATCAGCCGTCCAAGTAGCTGTCTTCTAAATTTCTTGGCATAGAGGAGTGAAGGCTTCCAGTGTTGTATCTGTTTGTTGAAACATCTCAACTGGTATTTCGACAATTCCTGGAACCTTGTTTTTCGACAATGCCTTCGTAGCAGCTTGGAATTCTTCCTTCAATACTGTAGGTTCTTGATCATATGCTACCTACTTGAATGTCGGCCAATTCTTTTTGTCACAGTGACTCTGTGCATTCCTTCCATCTTTTGATGCTTCCTGCATTGTTCAACATTTTCCCCTTAGAATTGATGACTTGTTCTGCAGTTAGCCCCTGGCCTTGTTTTAACTGATGATATTGAGCTTCTCCATCGTCTCTTTCTACATATGCAGTTGATTTTATTTCTGTGTATTCCATCTGGTGAGGTCCACATGTATGGATGCTGTTTATGTTGTTGGAAAAGATACTTGCAATGAATAGGTCTTTTGTCTTGCAAAGTTCTATCATGCAATTTCCCGCCTCTCTGGCATCATTTCTCTCACCAAGGTCATATTTTCCAACTACTGATCCTTTTTCTTTGTTTCCCATTTTCACATTCCAATCACTAGTAATTATCAATGCGCTTTGATGTATGTCTGATCAATTTCAAGCTGCAGAAGCTGGTAAAAATCTTCAATTTCTTCATCGTTGGCATCAGTGGTTGGTGTGTAAATTTGACTAGTAGTCGTATTAACTGGTCTTCCTTGCAGCTATATGGATATTATTCTATCACTGACAGCTTTGTACTTCAGCGTAAATCTTGAAATGTTCTTTTTAACAATGAATGTGACACTCAATCAGTCATTCCTGGCATAGTAGAGTATACAATTGTAAGATTCAAAATGGCCAATACAAGTCCATTTCAGCTCAGTAATGCCTAGGACATCAATTTTTAGCATTCATTTCATTTTTGACTACTTCTAACTTTCCTAGATTCATACTTTGTACTTTCTACCTTCTGGTTATTAATGGATGTTTGCAACTCTTTCTTCTCATTTTGAGTTATGCCATATCAGCAAATGAAGGCCCTGGAAGCTTTACTCCACTCCATGTCTTTAATATTGACTCTACTTTGAGGCAGCAGCTCTTCCCTAGTAGTATTTTGAGTGCCTTCCAATCTGAGAGGCTCATCTTCTGACATTATGTTAGAGAATATTCACTTGCTATTCATAAGGTTTTCACTGGCCAGTTTTTTAAGAAGTAGATCACCAGGTCCTTCTTCCTAATCTGTCTTAGTCTGGAAGCTCTGTCCACCATATTTGATCCTGCCGGTGGCATAGCTTCCAGCATCACAACAGCAAGAAGCCACCACGGTACAACAAAGTGACAGAGTGGTGGTGGGTCAGGAAGTGAATCATGCCACTTTGCCTAGATTTGATTGACCTAAGCAAATCTCAATGTTAGCCTTGTGTCAATGTTTCTGGGATGTATATTTGTTCAAAAGTGAAGGGCATCCAAGGACTCATTTCTAAGCAGAAGGTTAACCTAATCGTAAGGTCAGTGTGGTTTTGTATATGCCACTTTCTGAAAAAAACATATTTTAAGGTAGTTCAGTGCATGTGAAGGTAGATAACGAAAAAGGAAGATGGAGTTGACAAGTTCAAATTGTGGTGTTGGTGAAGAATACTTAATTTAACATGGACTGCCAAAAGAACAAACAAATCTTTCTTGGAGGAAGTACAGCTCGAATTGTCCGTAGAAGCAAGGATGGTGGGACTTGGTCTCAATTACTTTAGACATGTCATCAGCAGGGACCAATTGTTGTAGAAAGACATCATGCTTTAAAGTAGAGGGTCAGTGAAAAAGAGAGACTCATTTAATGAGGTGGATTGATAAACTGTCTTAGCAGTGGGCTCAAACATAGTAATGGTTGTAAGGATGGTGCAGGATTGGGCAATGCTTCATTCTGTTATATATAAGGCTTCTATGAGTTGGAGCTGATTTGATATCACCTAACAACAAGAACAGAGACTGTTCATTATGTAATGGAATATACATTAACTTCTGTCTGATTTCAGAACTCAGCTCTACTGTTTACTTGATATGTGAGTTTGAAATTTTTTTTTATCTTTTCTATCAGTCTTTCACTAACAGTGGGATAAAATAAAACAACAGTGACTACTATAATGGTTTATGTTTGCATTGAATCCATGAAACTATTTGAATATAGCAATGATTATATGATTTCCTGTTTCATTTTTGCAAACCAGTGATGATTTCTTCTCTTTTTAAAAAGATAAGCTATCATTACCCTTTTCAACTGAGTTCCCAAAAAGGCTATTTTTGTTGAATCTTTGAGTGACAGAAACACAAAATAATTAAACTATTTCTATATACCTTTTTGTCTATGCTCATACCAACAGATATGATGAATAGGCATGTGGATCAACATATGCACATTCTACATACACCTACAACTGTAAGTAGAACTGTTACCTCTACTTACACATAATAAGACTAAAAAATAGTTGGATCTGAGTTACTGCAATAGTCAGAGTGTTCCTTATTTTGTTTGTTTTGTAGGATACAAAGTATATCTATTACTCTACTAATCAACAGAACTGGCAAGCTGGCTCATTGAAAAGTACAGATTTGACTTTTCTTTTTAAACCTGTGAAAGTTTTGGAAAGAATGATGCATTTCTTTTCTTTTTTATTCTTGACATAATAATCACAAATGAATAAGAAATGAATCAACCTCATTTACTGGGTTTTAACAATAGTTCATAGAAATATCTTAAGCATTCTATTTATCCTAATCATATTTATTTGTAAATCCACTCAAATTTGCACTCTACCAATGTTTGTTTGGAGTTTTCAAATTTTACCCAGATTTAATTTCCAGAGTCTGAAACCTCAATTAAACATGAAGTTTGAAATATACGTCACCCAGTGGCTGTCACCAAGCATCATCTGGATTTTAGCAAACTCAGCCACAACTACCACATATATGAACTCCTTTTTACTTTAGATACAGAATAGTATGTGGGTACTAGATATGACTTCTTTTGATTGGATATCATATCATCTATAAAATGTACCCCCTTTTTTATATAATAAGTTGATGTAGTTATGAATTTCATACCACTACCTAAGGCTTCTAATAGTTATTTTATAACACACATTTTGTGTTTCATACTAAATTAAAGACTAAAATGTTTCTTGATTCTCTTTATAGTAAATAATAATGCAAGAACATGATGGAGTCAAAAATATATGGAAAACATAGTCTAAATACGTATTAAACATTTGCTTAATAAAGGTGTCATGCCATAAGTTTGGATTTTGTGATATGTTTTAGTAGTGTTAAGCTTTTAACAATCATTATTTTTTATTCTAAATAAATATTAATTTTGTATTAAATTATATATTTGTGTATTTATTTTGTATTTCTTTTCTTAAAGAGAGGTATAAGAATTGTAAGTCCCACAAAACCTGGAAGCATCCATGGTAAACGTTAAACATCAGCTCAGTGTAAGGAGATTTTTTCTATCAGTTGTGATATCACCTCTCCCGTGTCTTTCTAGTCGGGGTCAACTGCCTTGTCAGGAAGTTTTATGTTCCAGATACGGTTTTTATTCTTGACCATATTTTAGTCTCTAGTTTATGCTTAACTATTATTGCTAATATCCCTCTGTTATCATTCTAGGCAATTGTGAAAATAGAATGCATACGTGTATGTGATGCTTAAGCTTGCGTGTAAACTTGGCTGGGACTTGATTCTCAGGGGTTTGGCAGTTATGATGTAGTTTGGCAGTCGTATAATGATGTACTCACCTCCATGATGAAATCTACTATAACGTGATCACCTCCATGATGGAATCTGCTGTGAGTAGCCAATCAGCTGAAAGGGAGTTTTTTTGGGGTTGTGGCATGCATCTAATATAGGTGGACTTTTTGGCAAGGCCCTTGGACTTTTTGCTCCCTCTGAATCCTGCAGGTGGTTCCTGTTCATCTGACCTCTGGTTCTTGGGACTTGAGCTAGCCGCTTACCTGCCATGTTGTCTGCTCATCTTGGGAGTTGTCAGTCTCCACAGCCTATAAGCCAGAGGCCTGCTATCTGACCTGCTGATCTGGGGTTTGCCAACACCTGCAGCTATGTGAATTAGGAGAAACCTGTAGCCTGACCCATGGACTTTTGACTTTCCCGCCCTTTACAACCATGTGAGCTATTTCCTTGATATAAATTTCTCTGTGTATATATTTATACACTTTACTGGTTTTACTTCTCTAGAAACCCAGCGTAAGACAATGTATAAACCAAAATCAAAACCGTTGCCACTGAATCAATTCTGACTCATAGCAACGCTATAGAACAAAGCAGAACTGCCCCATAAGGCTTCCAGGGAGTGGCTAGTGGATTCAAATTGCCAACCTTTTGCAGGGCAGGTTACATACAAATGTCTAATGTTAATGCAATATTTATATTATTGTAAATAACATTTCAACATTCAATTTTATACATAATATAAACACATATGTAATATTTTCTTAGTACTCCTGAACAGAGCTAAAATCATTAACCATCTCTGTGGGCATAAAATTGAGTGCTCAAATTAACAAGGTATTCTCCAAAACTTCTTTCTAATTTACTGAAGTTACAGGGGAATTTAATAAACAGAAGTAAAAGAGCACGAGAAAATTCCATCTGCAGCAAGGGAGAATGAAGTAAACCAAAGACGTAAGAGAAAGATTAGGTCAAAGGACTAATGGAACAAACTACCACATCTTCCACCAGACTGAGTCCAGCACAACTATATGGTGCCCAGCTACCGCCACTCACTGCTTTAACAGGGATCACAATAGAGGATCCTTGACAGAACTGGAGAAAAATATAGAACAAAATTCAAGCTCACAAAAAAGACTACACTTACTGTTCTGATGGAGACTGGAGAAACTCTGAGATTATGGCCCCCAGACACCCTTTGAAATCAGTTTTGAAGTCACTCCTGAGGTTCATCCTTCAGCCAAACATTAGACAGGCCCATAAAACAAAGAATAATACAT
Organism: Trichechus manatus latirostris; assembly: GCF_000243295.1. Classification (NCBI taxonomy): domain Eukaryota; kingdom Metazoa; phylum Chordata; class Mammalia; order Sirenia; family Trichechidae; genus Trichechus; species Trichechus manatus. The sequence continues at coordinate 5,243,028 of NW_004444060.1, read as the reverse complement.
GTAGCTCAACCATGTATACAAGACTAAATGAGCACACCAGCCCAGGGACAAGGACAAGAAGCAAGAAGGGACAGGAAAACTGGTTAAATGAAAATGGGGAACCCAAAGTCAAGAAGGGGGGAGTGTTCGCATGTCTCGGTGTTGGTAACCAATGTCACAAAACAATGTATTAATTGTTAAATGAGAAACTGATTTGTGCTGTAAAACTTCACCTAAAGCACAATAAAAGAAAAAAAAAAGAGGAGAGAAAGATATGTGGGAAGTCTAAATGCTATTTCATTTGTTCTATCTAATGAAATCCTTTCTTCATTATAGATTAGCCATTTTTCTGATAACTAAAAGGTTCCTATCCATCCAGATAAAGTGTCATACTTCCTTTAACAGATATGGTGGAGGGAGGCACTAGGACATATTATCACTCTTAACTCTTTATTTTTTTTCCTATTTTCCATAATGACTGTTAACCTTCCATTTGTCCTTGCTGTTTTATTGTCACACTTCATCATTTCAACACGTTCAAAGCAAGGTACAATTACCAACTATAATGCTTATTTAATTTTGTAGTTTGAATGCTTTCTGAAGAAGGACTTTGATTTTATCAGGAACTAGATTTCAGATTGCATTTTAAGGATCTTACTATTTCATAGGTTTTCAGTGGATATCTAATCAAGCTTATGTGGATTCTTGTTATCCTTAAAGTGTGACCTTTTCTAACCTTTTCCCATTTCAGTTGTACCTTTCCAATAACACTCAATGGGACCCTAATAATACTCAGCATGTTTTCTCCTTTTCATAATGGGCACCTGAGAGCTTGACATAACTAACGCTATGAAGAACCTAACAAGTTTTTTTTCTGCCTGCCTTCTCCTTTCCGCATACTTTTGTTAATGAATCTGTTTTGCTCTGTCCTGCCACCTGTGACTTACAACCCCCTACATGGAGATTACAGCCCAGATGTCTGGTCTGTAAATCTTTAGCCTGATAAGGAGATGTCTGACTTGAATCTCTTTAGCCTGATAAGAAGTCTCTTGTAGTTATCTTGTAATGTGTAACTTATCTGGTCATCTGTGAGCGATGTGCCAAAAGACACTTCTAACTCTTGTAAAAATCATACATAAGCTAAAATGTAAAATTGCCTTTTGGGACTCCGTAGAGACAGCCTGCTTTGCTGTTGAATTCTCCGTTGGTGACCACCTCCTAAATAAGCTTTCTCTCTTTTTCTGACTTGGAGTATGCTTCATTGACTCGACTGCTCCCGGGCACGGACCCTAACGGGAAACACTCATCTTAGTGTTTCTAACTTTTATTAGGTATTGAATTTTTCTGTGCACTGACCAAATTATCAATACTAAAATGGACTACAACTTAATTCTCTCCTATGAGTATAATAATATTTCTCAGAAAATCAAGGACTCATTTATATTGTCCAGTAGGAATTGACTCGCAACCATTATACATGTTTGATACTACTTGCTGAAGGTCTAGGAGACAAATTGCTGACACAGTGGGCACTAATCAGTCATCCTTTTCTTTTCTTTCATGCTGGCCAGTTAATTAAATATCTCCTACCATCAGATGTTTTATGTATTAAAGTGTGTGATTAGATAATAATGACAGTTTGTAGGGAGAGCTTTCTTCAAGTAAAACAAAGAAATAAATGCAGTCGGTCTCCAATTTCTGAAATAGTTAGGTTGTAAATCCCAAAGAGTTTTGAAAAAGAAATTTAAATATTTGACAGATAGAACGTATGTTCACACTACATTTTCAATATGAAAAGACTGTACAGAGTATCCCAGAAAAAATAACCGCCTGAGATTGAAATTGGCAGTTATTTAAATTTGTGTTGTTTTTCTTATGGTGTCTGCTGATGAAATCATTATAAAATTTTCTTATGAAATTATTACATTTCTGGTGAGCATTTCTTTCCTCTTTAGGTGACTTAATTTATGTGCTACATTATTTATTTAAAATATTTGACAGCATAATATTTGTGATTAATTGTTGAATTATTTTGAGAAGTGATGTCTAAAAATACACTTTTAAAAATGATTCCAGGGACTGAAAATCAAAGAAAAATAAACCTAAAATAAAATTTGAAAGATTATATGTGCAACTCACACATAGCAAGCACTTAAAAATTCTTTTGGGAATAAAAACAAATCATTCACGTGTGAGCTTACACACAATAACATAGAAATAAAGAAACAGCACATAGTTCATCTAAACTTATTTTATTTGCATAAGTTTAAGGAGACTTGCATATGCAGAAAAGATCAAACTTTCCCATAATAATTATGAGGCCTGGTGGGTAATTATTGGATGGAAAGAAGCTGTGGAGTAAGGAATTTAACTTTACCCAGAGAATTTAGTCCTTGTCTTTGGTTCCTGAGAGATGACCCCCGAAATTTTGGAATTTTTCTGGTGATTGAAGTGTCTTTGATGAGACCTTCAAACCACATCTGAGGGTTTACGCTAATGAGGTTCTTCTTGGATGAGGGCTGACCAGGCCAGAAAGACCCAGCGTATAACATCAGGAGACCTGCTGATTAATTCAGTTGTGCCTACATAATGAGACCCTAATAAAGGTTTTGCACATGAAGGCTCTATGGGCTTCCTGGTTGTTGATAAACATCAGTGCATGTGGGAGAGTAGCTGGTCCCTTTGTGTTGGGAACCCTCCCAGACCTCACCCTGTGTGTCTTTTCATTTGTATTCATTTTTCTATATTAAAACTGTAATTGTAAATATAGTAGTTTCTGTGAGTTTTGTGATCCATTCCAGCCAGTAATTGAACCCAAAGGAAGCCAGGAGGTTGTAAGATAAAGAGAACTGGGGACCATGAGATTATGGCTGACATCTGAGGTCTTGGGCAGAATTGGCAGTCTGAAGGACTGTGCCCTTTTAATTTGCGAGATCTGACCTAGTTCTGGTGGTTAGGATCAGAGGAAGAAGGACTGATTTACTCAGTTAGCCTCAGAATTAGTGGAATAGATTGTACTGATTGTAGAAGTGTTTTCCCTTACGGAAGCTATTCTATTTTCAGTACTTGGGCTTATTAATTTAGGATAAAATCCTTTAATGAATGACAGTGATGGGAAGTGTCTGATATCCATGAGACATCAGAAAGGACAAACCATACCTGCTACAGATTTTCAGCAGAGCAAGGGTAGGAAAGAAATTAGTAGTGTGTTTTAACTTAAGAGTCTATTTGTTAAGTGTCTGGAGAGTAGGGAATTCTAGACTTGTTAAAATAATTTTTAAGGATCTGGCCATATCCTCTCAGGAAACACTTAAAAATTATAATAAACCTGCAAAGTCAAAATACAAAGTCCTTACTGATTCCCAAAGCACACCCAGAATTCATTGTTCCTTTTCAGTGCTCATTTATATCAAGCCCCCTAGCATGGCACACACTTTTTAATTTCAACTTCATTCTTCACCATTTCTTTCATACTAAACTATGAAGAGATTCAGGGCAGGAAATTCTCCTTTTACATTTAAAAACCCTTAGCATTTAACACTGTGTTCACCACAGAAATAAATAAATACGGTACTCAATAAAAGACAGATGAATGAATGTTCTTTTAGAATTTCCATTTTAGTAGGTTAAGACTCTATATGTGTTTGTCGTTAGCTAATATATTCAAATCCTCTGAAGAAATACAAATTCCCCACAATAAAGCAAACAAAAGGAGAAAGTGAACGGCATTTTCTCATCAGGCTTACTGATTCCGTCTCACCAGATTCATACTTTATTTTTAAATAACATTCCTTTTCAGGTACAGGCCTACTAAGCCAACAGCTTTATAATATAACAGGATTCTATAGTTAGATTTGCTCAGCATTTTAGTCTTGTATAAGGTATTCGACTTTCAGTTTATTTATTTTATTAAATATTATTAATAGCGCCCAACTATACACTAGTATGAGAAGAAAAATTTCTATATGTATATGTATGTAGAGAATTCCCCACACGTCTGTCGGTTTGTAGTACTGTGGGGGCTTGCATGTCGCTTTGAGGGCACCTAACAACAACAAAAACGTACATGTAGAGAGGAACAGTGAATAAATTTCTCTCACAATTCTTATTTATTTTTAGAGCTAGGTTAGAGGTTATGCTCTCGTTTGTTTTCTTTTGTTTGTTTTTTGTTTATCTACTTTTTATTTTTTCATATTATACTGTTCTTAGCTATTCTATTGTTGCACTTAGGTTTTTGACTTTGACCAAGTTCCTTAGAGTCTCTGTGACTGTTTCCTCATCATTAAAAATGGGCTATTAAGGAGCCCTGGTGGAGCAGTGGTTAACCTTTGGCTGCTAAACAAAAGATCAGCAGTTCAAGTCCACTAGCCGTTCCATGGAAACCCTATGGGGCAGTTCTACTCCTATAGGAGTCCTGGTGTCACAGTGGTTAAGAACTCAGCTGCTAATCAAAAGGTTGGCAGTTCAAATCCACCAGTTGCTCCTTGGAAACCCTATGGGGCAGTTCTACTCTGTCTTATAGTGTTGCTGTGAGTCAGAATGAGCTCGATGGCAATTTTTTTTTTTTTTTTTGCTATGAGTTGGAATCAACTCAATGGCGAAGAGTTATTACAACATTTCTGGATGGTGTAAACTTTTAGCATACTTGACTGCTAACCAAAAGGATGGAAGTTCATGTCCACCCGAAGTACCTCAGAAGAAAGGCCTGTCGATCTACGTCTGAAAAACTAGCCATTGAAAATCCTCTGGAGCACAGTTCTACTCTGATACACATGGACCTGCCATGAGTCAAAGTCCACCCAACTGGCAACTGGTTTTATTACATTTATATAATAAGGATATTGTGATGATTAAATTTGATCATACAAAATGGTTGGAATAGCACTTAATAAACTATTATTATTTTCATTATAAATGATATGGTTTTATCCCAGTATGTGTGACAGTGGTTTAAATATCTGGTTTGTACTATTATAACTGTAGCGCCCGCAGAAGAAATCAACACGGCTGAGGCAATAGTCTGTAAAGAGCTTGCCTGGTTTTATCACTTCTTATCATCAGGGTCTTGAGAGGATTGCATTGTCTGGGATTTATTTTGTTCAAAAAATCAATCTAAAGCAATACAGAAAGGGTCCTTGTAATTCATTTTTTTAATGAAAAGAGTAAACAATTGTTTATATTAAAAAACCACATAATGGAAAAGAGCTTTTATAAGAAACCTATATAAACATAACATTAAGGCACAAAAATTATGCAAAGAATTCAGAGGAGTTCAGCTCTTTCTCAGTTACTTCTCATGAAGGAGCTAGTGAAAGTAGCCCCGAATGTCTTAAAGGATAGCTTTTCCTGTTGTCTAATCTAGATTTCTTCTTTTCTGGGTGACTCACACTGCTTCACTGATGTCAATCTCCTGAGATTATTCTTTCATAGGTCATTTTCTATATCTTAATGTCTGCTTGTGAATTTACTCACAATCTCTCTTTAAAACTATGTTTAACAATTTGTTACAAATGTCATCTCTTGCCAGTGCAAAATCCCTATTGCTCTATTTATCCGCACATTGGAATATTCCCCGCTCTTATTTCGGTTTCTCTAAGGCCTTCCAGCATTTTTACTCACTCTGGTAATTTTTTTCTTTTTCCTGAATAGCTCTCCTGTTCTTGGCTGGCTATATTAATAAACCTATTCTCCATTTGCTGTTTGTCAGTGAAAATATATTCCCAGTTAATGTCGAGCTGGAAAAAAAATATATCCCCTGCTATCAGAAAAGTAGACCTCATGATACCATATGTCTACACAATTGAACTACTTTCTTCCTGTTTCCCAGACATGTCTTCCTATCTTCCTCAGCAACAAAGTATTCCACTTTCTGGAATTATGCATTGAACTATTTCATACCCAATATTGGGTAGAGAACACTAAAAAAAAAAAAAAAAAGAAACAAATAAACAACAACAACAAAAATCTGTTGCAGTTGAGTGGATTCTGACTCATAGAGACCCTATAGGACAGGGTTGAACTGCGCTATAGGGTTTCCAAGGAATCACTGGTGAATTCCAACTGCTGACCTTTTGTTTAGCAGAGGACTCTTAACTGCTACAGCACCAGGGCTCCCGAGAACACTAGTAGTATATTTATTTTCTCTATTTGGAGCTAATCTGAAATAAGTATTAACCACAAAATTATTTTCGAGCTTTTTCCTTTACCCTAATATTTGAGGAGGAAAAAAAATATTTTGCTTTATCATTATTTTTCCATTTTATAAATACCTGCAAAATACATAAAACAACAGCAAAAAGGTATCACTTATTTGGTTCAGAGACACACTTCTTTTTTCTGTTCTGTACCCTATGTAACATATTGACTCTATTTAATAGCAGTGGTGATACCCAGTATGTTACTGGAACTGGACAGAATGTGAACAACTTACTTGCTAGTCTTGTGTTAGTTTTTCTCATTCCCATGATTTACAAAATGTTGCCTTGTTTCCCCTAACAGTCTTGGCAATATATCTTGTATCATTGTTTTTCAGTAGTTCCATCATGAATAAAAAGGATATATACTGTACACTCTATGTGAAAAAAAGAAAGTATTGAAAAGTTTGCCATGATGAAGTATTCAGCACATTGTCCAAAGGGTAAAAAGAGTATATACTTTAACTTAAAAAAAAAAAAAAAAAAGGTGGAAGAATCCCATAAAGAGATAATGGCCTAAATACACTAAACACTCTTTTTCTCAATTCACATTTTCCATTAAGTGTCTGAAGTTCCTCACTGTCAATGGCTTTTAAGCTGCAACTCTGAGAGTTTAAAATGGCCATGTGCAATCATAAAAACTGGGACAGTCTGTTACAGTGAATTAATCTGCATTGTACAGCAATTCATTTAGAAAGAAAAGGGGAAAAAAAAGATCTATTGATGTGTAAACAGAACCAGGAACTTTTAGATCCAGGCATAGAGAAGATTGTTATTTCATTACTTTTTAATCATGTGTGACTAAAAATAGTTGACTAAGGGAAGTATCCTAGCCAATAAATAAAGAGAATATTAAAACACCATTTTGAAACAACCAATTAATTAAATTAATTAAAGGATCTAGTAGTGAGCACTTCTGGCTGCTAATATGAAAGAACAATACCTAGATATTATGTGCCTCTTGATGGAAGAACACAGTACTTATTTTATAATATTTTTGTAAAAATAATAAACCTGAATATGACCCGTTCTGTAGATCTAAATACCAGTTCATAGGAATAAAAGGAAACAGAGGAACATTTTAACCTAGAAGAATACATAGATATGCATATCTATGCATATGCACTGATTTGGAAATTCTACCAAAAAGCAAAAATAGAACAAAGCAAAAAAAAAAAAAAAAAAAAATTTCCAAAACAGATCCTGAGGGGAAAATGAAATAGGAGAAAACTATAAATACAAAAACTATAAATATAAAATGTATAAATCATTTGCACAAAGTAGACCATATTAGAATTCTGATTCGACAGTCATATTTATTATGAAATGAGAAAAATTTGAACAATGAATGAACATTGGATGAAGTTAAGGAATAATTATTAACTTATTTTTTAGGAGTGATAATGCTATAATGGCTATTGTTTTTTTAAGTAGACTTATCTTTTAGAGGTACAAACTAAAACATTTATGGAGGAAAATGTCCACAAATGTCTGTGATTTTTTTTTGAAACATGGACAGATATTTTTCAACAATTATTCTCTGCACTGAAATATAACAAGATGAAAGAATCATAACTGTATAAACTTTAGGAGAGGATTACAGGGCTGTAGGCATAGAGGAAATAAATTAGTCATGATATGATATTTTTTTCTCTAATTTAGAGAAAAAATATTCTCTCTAATTTTCTATGAGCTTTATTTTTTTCAGTCTGTTTAAAATAATTGAAATAATAAAGACTTTAAGTCAATAAGTGTTACCAAGGAGCTTAAGGTGATCGATTGTAAAAAACAGCTTTGTAAAGACAGAAAGTGTTTTTGTCTCTTATTTCACTCTTAGTCTATACTTGCTAGGTTTGTAGATTAAGTTACGATGAACTTGTACTGGAGTAGGATGGACCGCACATCCAGTAAATGACGTTCTTATAAAAAGAGGAGAGAACACACAGAGAGACACAGGGAAGAAGACCATGTAAAGACACAGACAGAAACCAGAATTATACAGTCACAAATCCAGGAATGCCAGGAGACACCAGAAGATAGAAGAGGCAAAGAAAGATTCTCCCCTAGAGACTTCAGAGGAAGTGCGGACCCGCCAGCACCTTGATTTTGAAATTCTGGTCTTCAGAATTGTGAGAAAATAAATTGTCATTGTTTCATGACACTTAGCTCTTGGTACTTTGTTACACAAGCCCAAGGAAGCTAATACTACCTGTAAAGAAAATCTTCATCTTGGTTATGATACACAAGATTTTTTATAAACATTGTGAGTGTTGTGGAAGTGGATTGTGACTTACATTTTCAATTTCAGAAAAGCAGCAGCAGCAAAAGCAATAGCTTTAATCCCACACTGAAAATAATGACAGCCGTGCTTTACAAATATTGTATCATTTAATTTTTATGATAACCATAATAGTGAGGTCTCCATTACTATTGACATATTCATAAATAAGAAAACTATGCTTCAAAAATAAAATTATCTTAGATGAAATAGCTTTTCACTGGCATAACAAGGATTTTAAATCTTTTTCATATGATTTAAAATCCATGCTCTTAACCCCTATAGTGTATAGGTTTGATAATATAAGGGTCTTGCTGACTTAACTTCAGATCATGATATACTCATTCCTTATTTTGTAGATAATTCTATTCCCAAATGTTACCTATAGTACATGCATTTAGGAATTTTATTTTGAACTCCAAATTTTGAATCCATTCATCGTACTCTTTTTGTATTTATCACTGGGTTATCCATACATGAAGAGTGGGAAACATTACATATTATGTGCTTTTCCTGGACTTTGGCATGTACTCAAGTCACTGGGTGGTTAGGCAGGTTAGCAAACTGCTGTTTCAGGGGAAACTGCATTATAACTCCTTTCCCACTTTGAATTGGGTTACTTGATTTTAATTGTTTTTTGTTTTCTTTCAGTTAAACATAGCAACACCATTTTCTTAACAATGTCAATATTGAGTGAAGGCTCCTCATTTACACCGTATCTCTTGAGATTTTTTTTTTTTTAAACTCCATTCTGTTCTATTTATTTATTATTATGCATTACTTTAAAGGTTTACTTCCTCATCTTATGCTTTGTTACTCTCTTCCTTCATGGAAATTTTGCAGCATTATTAGCTATGACACTCATTCATTTCCTTGCATCCAGTCAACTATTTTCACCTTCTAGACGTTCAGTAAATGTCTGTGCTTTATGATGGTAATGATGGAATAATCCACTCTCATGGAGTATAGTCAGCAAAGGGTTTTATTCTTTTCTCTCTACTATCTCTTTAGGTAAGTTCTATTTTTCCTTTCATAAAACTGCATGAAATCTTGGGCAAGCTGCATTTTCTCTTATCATTCCTATTTAAATATCTCCCAGGAACTTTTAATAAAAATGCTAGTATAAGTATGTGCATTAATTTAAAAAAAAACATGTTTGAACAGCAATATTTATTTTGACTCAACAGCAACTTTTTTTGGGGGGGAGTATCTGTCTTAGTCATCTAGTGCTGCTATAACGGAAATACCACAAGTGGATGGCTTTAACAAAGAAGTTTATTCTCTCACAGTCCAGTAGCCTGCAAGTCCAAATTCAGGGCATCAGTGCCAGGGGAATGCTTTCTCTGTTGGCTGTGGAGGAAGGTCCGTGTCATCAATCTTCCTTTGTTCTGGGAGCTTCTCTGCGCAGGGATCTCAGGTCCAAAAGATGTGCTTTGCTCCCAGCTCTGCTTTCTTGGTGATATGAGGTTCCCATGTCTCTCTGTTCACTTCTCTCTTTTATATCTCAAAAGAGATTGGCTTAACACACTATCTAATCTTGTAGACCTCATCAGTATAACTGCTGCTAATCCATCTTATTATATCATAGTGATAGAGTTTACAACACATAGGGAAATAGCATCAGATTACAAAATGGTACACAATCATACAATATTGGGAATCATGACCCAGCCAAGTTGACATATTTTTGGGGGACACAATTCAATCCATGACAGTATCTTAGGAGCTTGAATACATCAGTGGAAAAACAGACGTAAAGCTTTTTCTTCATGAAGTTTAAACACTTAGGGAGTGGATTGCAGAGATCTATTTAAAATGAGTTTACCTTTGGTTACTGGGAAAAAGTTCTTGGAGGAATAAACAGCAGGATATTTATTCTCATGCTCTGGACAATTTTCTCTACAATGTAGTCATCAGATTGAAAAGGTTATATTAATTCTTTCCCTAATATTAGCTAAATTGGTCAATATCAGAACCTTGCCCAAAGAAGGCTGTCAGGTCAGCTTCAACTCACTGACCAGGTTTATAATGGATGCTATAATTGGAGTCGTTGTTGTTGTTAGGTGTCATTGCGTAGCTTCTGACTTATTGTGACCCTAGGAACAACAGAATGAAACACTGCCCAGTCCTGCTTTATCCTCAAAATCGCTGCTATGTTTGAGCCCATTGTTGTAGCGACTCTGTCAAACCATCTCCTTGAGGGTCTTCCTCTTTTTTCTGACACTCTACTTTATGAAGCATGATGTTCTTATGCAGAGGCCGATCCCTCCTGATGACATGTTCAAAGACAAAGTCTCGCCATCCTCGCTTCTAAGAAGCATTCAGGCCCTACTGCTTCCAAGGCAGATTTGCTTGTTCTTCTCGCAGTCCATGGTATATTCAATATTATTCACCAACATCATAATTCAAAGGCATCAATTCTTTGATCTTCCGTATTCATTATCCAGCTTTCACATGCCTACGAGGTGATTGAAAATACCATGGCTTAGGTCAGGCTCAACTTAGTCCTCAAAGTGACATCTTTGCTTTTTACACTCCAAAATGATCTTTTGTAGCAGATTTTCCCAGTGCAATAGATTGATTTCTTGACTTCTACTTCCATGGACGTTGATTGTGCATCCAAATACAACGAAAGGCTGGACAACTTCAGTCTTTTCTTTGTTTATAATGATGTTGCTTATTTGTTCAGTTGTGATGATTCTTGTTTTCTTTATGCTGAGTTGCAATCCATACTGAAGACTGCAGTCTTTGAATTCATCAGTAAGTGCTTCAAGTCCTCTTCACTTTCAGCAAGCAAGGTTGTGTTATCTGCATATCCTAGTTTGTTAGTGAGTCTTCCTCCAATGCTAATGTGTGTTCTTCTTCATGTAGTTCAACTTCTTGGATTGCTTGCTCAGCACAGAGATGGAATAAATGTGGTGAAAGGATACAAAGACAAAGCACACCTTTCCTGATTTTAAACAACACAATATTCCCTTGTTCCGTTCAAACAACTCCCTCTTGGTCTATGTACAGGTTCCACACAAGCACAATTAAGTGTTCTGGAGTTCCCATTCTTCACAATGTCATCCGTAATTTGTTATGATCCACACAGTTGAATGCCTTTCACAGTCAGTAAAACACAGGTAAATGTCTTTCTGGTATTCTGTTTCAACCAAGATCCATCCATATCGGTCATGATATCCCTTGTTCCATGTCTCTTCTGAATTTGGCTTGAATTTCTGGTGATTTCCTGTTGATATACTGCTGCAAATGTTTTTTTAATTACCTTCAGCAAAATATTATTTGTGTGTGATATTAATGATATTGTTCAATAATTTCTGTATTCTGTTGAATCACTTTCTTTGGAATTGTCAAAAATACAGATCTCTTCTGATCAGTTTGCCAGGTAGTTGTCATCAAAATTTCTTAGCATAGAGGAGTGAGCACTTCCAGCATTGCATCTATTTGTTGAAATATCTCAACTGGTATTCTGTCAATTCCTGGAGCCTTGTTTTTCACCAATGCCTTCAGTGCAGTTGGACTTTTGCTTCATTACGATTGGTCCTTGATCATATGTTACCTCCTGAAATGGTTGAATATCGATCAATTCTTTTTGGTTCAGTGACTCTGTATATTCCTTCCATCTTTTCTTGATGCTTCCTGTGTCATTCAATATTTTACATATGGAATCCTTCAAAATTACAAGTCATGTCTTGAATTTTTTCTTGAGAAATGCGGAGCATGTTCTTCTGTTTTGGTTTTCTAACTTCAAGTGTTTACACATTTCATTATAATACTTCGTCTTCTTGAGCTGGCCTTTGAAATTTTCTGTTCAGCTCTTATACTTTATCATTTCTTCCTTTTGCTGCTATGTTCAAGAGCAAGTTTCAGAGTCTTTTCTGACATACATTTTAGTCTTTTCTTTCTTTCCTGTCTTTTTAATGAAGTTTTGCTTTATTCATGTGTGATGTCCTTCATGTTATCCCACAACTCGTCTGGTCTCCAGTTATTAGTGTATAATGTCTAAAATGTATTCCTGAAATAATCTCTAAATTCAGGTGGAATATACTTGAGGTAGTATTGTGGTTTCATAGACTCGACTTAATTTTCTTTAGCTTTAACTTGAACTTGCATATGAGCAATTTATGATCTGTTCTGCAGTCGGCCTGGTTCTGACTGATGATACTGAGCTTCTTCATTGTCTCTTTCCACAGATGTAGTCGATTTGATTCCTGTGTATTTCGTCTGGTAAAGTCTATCTGTAGAGTGGTCATTTCTGTTTTTGAAAAAAGGTATTACCCATTAATAGGTTGTTGGTCTTTCAAAATTCTGTCATTTGATCTCTGGTGTCATTTTTATCACCAAGGCCATGTTTTCCAAGTACTGATCCTTCTTTTTTGTTTCCAACGTTCTCATTCCAGTCTCCAATAATTATCAATGTGTCTTGATTTGATGTTTAATCAATTTCAGACTGTAGAAGTTGGTAAAGATCTTCAGTTTCTTCATCTTTGGCCTTAGTGTTTGGTGCGTAAATTTTAATAATAGTCGTATGAACTTGTCTTCCTTGTAGGCATATGGATATTATCCTATAACCTACAGCTTTGCACTTCAGGATAGATCTTGAAATATTCTTTTGACAATGAATGTGATGCTGTTCCTCCTTAATTTGTCATTCCTGACATAGTAGATCATATGATTGTCTGATTCAAAATGACCAATACCAGTCCATTTTTGTTCACCAATGCCTAGGATATCTAGCTTCAAGCATTCAATTTAATTTTTGAGTATTTCAAATTTTCCTACATTCATGCTTCATACATTACACTTTCCTATTACTCATGGATGTTTGCAGCCGTTTCTTCTCATTTTAAGTTGTGCCACATCAGCAAATGAAGGTCCTGAAAGCTTTACTCCATCTATGTCATTAATGTCGACTCTACTTTGAGGAGGCAGCTCTTCTCCATTCTTATTTTAAGTACCTTGCAAACTGAGGCTATCATCATCCAGGTGTATATCAAACAATATTCTGCTGCTATTTATAACATTTTGACCAGCCAATGTTTTAAGAAGCAGATCTTCCTAGTCTGTCAGTCTGGAGGCTCTGCTGAAACCTGTCCACCATGGGTTATCCTGCTAGTATTTGAAATACCAGTGGCATAGTTTCCAGCATCACAGTATCACATAAGCCACTACAGTATGACAAACTAACAGACCAGTCGTGGAGAACTGGCCTAGACCTACTTTTTGCAGTTTAAGGTGGAGTCTGCTCAATCACTAATATATCCAGCTGTTTGTAAATTAACGTCTTGTGCCAAGTGGGAAGGTCAACTTGATGAGAACTTGAGGAAAATTTTGAAGAGAAAGCCACTGGGCTTTTCAAGGTCAATTCTGATGGTTTATGAAACTCTGAAAGTCAGTTATGTGATTTGTTCAGCTGATTGGGTCTGGTATCCTGAAAATGTATGGTTCAGGTAAATACTACAGACTGATTCACATTGATTCTTGAAATTCAGTTGATAGTAGCCTTACATGACCTATGACACAACTCGAATGGATTCAGTCCTAGCCCCTGTCAGTCTGATTAATCAAGTTAGCCAACTGAGTGGTACACTCATGAGAAAATTTCTTGTAAGCCAATAGGGAGTAGAAATGAGCTATAGCTCTACATTCTCATTATTGATACCGTTGATTTTATCATCTTCAGCCAAATTTACTTTTGGTTGGTGCCAGAGGACTTGCTGACCCCTTGTCATGATAACATCCCATCTTCTTACTACTTAGCGGAGAGTAAGCAACAGTCAAATCACTAGTCAGGTGGCTTTTTTCAATCACTCTTCTAGCTGCTCAGCCTCTAAGAATTCATTAAGAGTCAAAACAGTTGGAGAACCTGTTTCCTTGCCTCACCCACCACTTGAGTTACAGTGTTTGCTACCAGATTCTAAGAAGTCTTATCATATATCTGACATTAAACCTCATATATCCATCCACATGGCCCTCATCCTTTTTCTTCCAGAACCATGTTCTTTGACATCATTTCATCCTTGTTACCAGAAAACTGTCAGGAACACGTGAAAGATCTGGGATTTTATTGTTCTTTTAAGATCAAAAGTTAGTGTGTCACAGTTGCATGGATCCTGGCAGAAGACCTGAGACTCCTAGGATGGATATAAAGGACATCATTATCAATAGCACAATAATCTGCATGAGCCGCATGTTTTTGTTGAATCTGTTCATCACTCTCATAAATTTCACAAGGGCACAACTCACATAGGCAGTAAGATTGCACCACAGTTAAGAAATATTGAATTTAGGGACCTAAATACTTTATGTTAGGACAGAATTTTGTCCCAGAGGGAGACTTTATTATATTGGACAGAAAATACGTTTACTATTTAATCTTGAGGGAGACACTCTATGTTCTAAGTCTATTTCCTATGCAAACATTCTTGAAAAGCTGGCCTGGAAAAAAGGCTGTCAGTGCTTCTGCATGCAAGCAGTGTAGAATCATGAGAGATCCATGAAAAATTGTCTTCCAACAAATATTCCAGTAGAAACTTCATCAGTGTATCCCTAGAAACTTCACTGAAAATGTAGTTCTCTGAATTTTTAGAGGGTTTATCACCCATCCTTTGAAACCCAGTTACCTTGCTAAGACCTCCAATGTACTATGGACCTCTTGCTCATCCTGTTCAGTCAGCATGATATCATTAATGTAATGGATCAGTGTGATGTTCTGTGGGAAATACAGGCAGTCCAGATATCATTGAGTTATATTATGATAGATGGCAGGAGATATTACACAGCCCTGAGACAAACTGTCAATGAATAGTCTTGTTCATCCCATGCTATGGTAAACTGTTTTAGATCCATCTTTATGATTGGAGTGGAAAAGAAACTATTCACCAAACAAATGACTGCATAACATAGACTTGAATATTTATGCATCTGCTTTTTTCTACGTACCCCTTGTTAATTAAATGGAGATATTATAGGAAGCCCTGGTGGCGTAGTGGTTAAGATCTCGGCTGCTAACCAAAAGGTCGGGGGTTCAAATCCACCAGCTGCTCATTGGAAACATTATGGGGCAGTTCTTCTCTGTCCTATAGGGTTGCTATGAGTTGGAACCAACTGGATGGCACCTGACAACAACAACATAATAGGAATAACCAATGCTACTTACTTTAGGTCTTTAATGGTGGGACTAATCTCTGCCATTTCCCCTGGAATAAAATATTACTTTTTATTTTTTTATGATCTTGGCCAAGGTGGGAGATAGTTTAAGAGGTTCACATTTAACCTTCTCTATGATAGCACTTACTCGACAGGACGATGACCCTATGTGTTTTGTGTTTTCTTTTCATAGCTGCCTAGAATATCAATTTAATTTCATATTTGGGCATCAGGGAAATTACATCTCGATTTGCAGACTTATCCAATGGGCCCACTTTAAGCTGGACTTCATCCAGAATTCCATTTATTACCTGGATCCTAAAAGACCCTCTCTGAAAAAAAAGGGTTATGATGATTCTTTGGGTCTTAAATTTAAAGCCCATGTACAATGTCCAGTAACCTAAGTAATAATCCGTACACGCCTTTGGGAAAGGACTGTGTAGTGAATGCGGTATAGATTTGCCACAATGTTGCAGGGTTCTTTTTCCTAGAAACCCATCTTAGGAAAGGTTGTTTAGGCAAAGGCTTCTGCACTGAAAAATTGCTTCAAGTCTGTAAACTGAGCAAGGGAATATAACTTTTTATTGGACCAACCATGTCTGCCTCTTGCTCCTCTATTCTTGTCTTCTATTGTTGTTGTTATACATATTAAGCAATGCCCTTGATGGTTTCCTGTTTTATCTTTAGGGAATTCACTTTTTTTTTCAACTATTACCCAACACCCTCCAGATCAAACCTCCTTAACTGCCTCGCCAATATTGCTAGTCATTATGGTAATTAAAGCTTCCTGGTTTCTGCTGGTTAAGCACTGTCATCTGGTCTATTTCTTTGGGGACTCATCATCCCTCTGTATATTAGGGAGTCCATATCTGTGATTCTTTCTCCTACCATCTGCCCTTCCCTGCATAGAGGAGTTAACACTGAACTTCATGATGCAAGTGCTCCATTAATACATTCCTAGAGGTCTGTCGTCTGGACTCTGATTGGGCATTACCTTCTGGTGGATATTCTGGCCTTACATGATATGTCAATTCATTCATGATAACTTTCTCCTGCCTTTTTATTCCTTTTTTTTACCATCTGCTAAAGTAAATTCAGGCATTTACACTTCACTGAACATTGGCCAGCATTTTGTCCAGGCTTCTAAGTGCCACTCTATCAGTGAGCTATTCCCATCCTCTGGAGCCCTGGCCAGAGTGTTTAATCTCATGTCCTGAGAAAAGTATTGCTAGTCCTGCCTTAAATTTCAGCCCCCTGATCAAGTATCCTTGAAATTCATTTCCAGAGATATTCTTCCGTCTCCTACCAATTCATACAGGAAGATTCTTGCAAAACTTTCAGAGCATAGCTTCACATTTATCAAACTCAACCTTTCGACAGGTTGCTTATGCTGTGACCTAACCCTAATTATTGGCCTAACAGGCAGGAGAGAAGGTGAGGACAGCTTCTGAGGGTCTCTATGCTTGCCTTGTGGGAGAAAACTCTGTAGTATCTTTTTTTGGGCATGATGAAAAGACTATCTCTTAATGGAGAGGGTGGGCTACCTCTTTGGTCTCTGATGCTTCATAGGTGACCACAGAACCAACATGCTGAAGAATGTACAACCAAATATTTGCCTTACATGTTTCAGAGCTTGGGACTTTCCTAATCAGAACCTTGACCTTAGATTAGCTAACCTGCCTTGGCTGGGCATTCCAACATCTCTGTATCTCTGTGCCTCCCACAATCAAACATTCAGCTTACTGCTCAGGTATATCTATTCTTCTACTTAAGGAAATGAGGGCCTTTTTTCAACCTACTTTCTGGTACAGGAGGTTTATTGGGGAAAAAAGGCCTGTAAGGGAAAAAAGCAGTGGGAGCTGGATGAGGTGGGAATGAATATCAGAGTACCATACAAGTCTGTTCCCTGTGAAGGAAAGAGAGAAGGAAAAAGTGATGGCTAGGAAGAGTCTCAGAGTTCAGTATTCAGATTTCAGTCTCAGATTTTATATTTCAAAGAAGGCGTTGACCAGACCAATGAGGCATTAGCCATTGTCACCTATCCGAGGATCTCTGGATCTTGCAGAAAGGAGCCTACTTTAGTATCTCTGCTGTACTCAATCATTGATTGAAAGCTGTCTGTAGGAGGAGGGGCCTTGAAATAAATATGGTGGTAGACTCAGAGTATACCAGCTGAGTTCATCCATCAAGCATGCTTTCTATAATGAGAGAGGTGAGTGGCATATTTTCATGGCCTATCTTCCAGGCAAAGATGTCACTTTGATGACTAAGGTGCACTTGATACAAGCCATGGTCTTTTCAGTTGCCTTATATGTGTGCAAAAACTGGACAGTGAAAAAGGAAGACCAAAGAAGAATTGACACATTTGAATTGTGGTGTTGGTGAAGAATGTTAAATATACCATGGATAGTAAGAAGTATGAACAAATCTGTCTTAGAGGAAGTATAAAAAGAATGCTCCTTTGAAGAGAGGATGGCTAGACTTCAACTCGCTTACTTTGCTCACATCATCAGGAAAGAGTTATCTCTAGAAAAGGACATCCTGTTTGGTAAAGTAGAGGGTCAGTGAAGAAGAGGGAGACCTTCAATGACATGGATTGACACAATAATGACAATAATGGACTCCAACATACCAATGATCATAAAGATGGCACTGGACTGGGCAATGTTTCATTGTGTTATATGTGGGTTATACGTGGGGTCGCCATGATTTGGAGTCAACTTGATGGCAACTAACTAGAACAGTCTTCCAAGAGCCTTATAAAGTATTGCATCTCAGGACAGGTTATTGAGTGGAAAGACAAAAAGAGACTAACCTCCCAGCTCCTGTCTCTTATTGCCCAAGATTCTCCCCATAGTTATAGACTTTCTACATTTATGAGTTAGGTATGCATGAGTTACTTGGTGTCTCATGTCTTAGCAGCAAAGGAGCATCCTTGGGGCAGGAGACTGGTAGGACTCAGTGTCAATCTAAGACAAGGGAGTGCTGGTTTATGCCTGTATGAAGTTAGTCACTATGGAGTAGGTGAGGCAGAGCCTATGCCACATTGGTCGCTCTAAAGCTTGGACAGGTAAAGCTGAGTGCCTGAGGTGACCTAATCAACTTTCTGCCACAGAGTTCCTTGAAAATGAAACACTGAATTATATAAAATAGTTAAAACCATTCACTGTAATTTAGTAAGCTTTATCTCTTCCCACCCCGGTAACCGAAACCATAGCTACTAAGATATATCTTAATCAAATTAAGTATATTCCTCAATGGATCTAAGGTGACATTAATTGTATCACTTGATTATTTTGAATAAGCAAACTCAAATATTTAAACAATCTCAAGTCAATTAAAGTCTTTTTTTTAGATAGGATTTTTAAAATAAACCCCTAAGGTTTACTTGAAAAATTTCTAATCCTCCCAATATAGTTGTGAATGAAGAGTGACCTACATCACTTTTCTTTTCTTTTTTTTCTTAATAGCAGGTAGTAGAAATAGAGCAGCATGTGCAGTCTGAAAATAAGCAGCCTGATTTGTCTGAATATATTTATAGCCAGTATATTATCTCTTGCTCTTTATGCTCAAAAGATTAAGGGTCAACGTATTTGAAGGAGAAAAAGTAGAACTACCCTGGGAAGTAAAACTATTAAGAGCAATGGACTTTCACACCATGGAGCTGCACAAAAGACATACGTATTGAGACTCATCAAATGTGCCTTTAGCTTCTGCACAGGGGGTAAAAGGATAACAGACAAACGACACGGGCAGTTCAGAAACTGCCCAGAGACCAAGGTCAAATTATCAAGTACGCAATGGTAGAGCTTGTACCAGTCCTGGGCAATTTCACATGGCAGGTGGAATGGGGTCTAAGTGATAAAAGCAGTTAAAACAAAACATAACCCAAAAAAAAAGAAAGAAAGAAAAGATAGGGAAAGAAAGCATTCTAACATTCTATTGAACACCATTTGCTTTGGATGATTTTAAAATATCCTCGTATAGATTTTCACAGCCATGATCACAGATTTACATTTGCAATGTAAGTGTCTATCTTTTTCTCAAAGTCTTGCCTCCCTCCTACTTAAAAAGAGCCATCTTTGAATCTAGTGCCATTGGTCTATGTTGCTTAGTACCCCTCCATGTTGCAGACATCGACTGGCCGCTTGGCAATCTCTCTCAGTTCTTGCAGATTTTAACCCATGGGTCACTATCACTCGCTCCAACATTTTTCCTGTCTCAGTCTTTGTTGATTTATTATTCATAGAAATCTGCTTACCACACTGGAGCTCTAAATTTCTGAAATTTCCCTCACCCAATGGCTTTTTCTCTGCTACCTCAGCCATTTATTCCTGTATTATAACCTTGAACTCCAAGGCATAACATGCCTCCTGTAATCTCAGTTTCAAGCGCCACATAGAGTGTAACATACCGTTTTTCTCATTTACTCCCTCTTACCCTGAATTGACACAGTGACTGTAATCATGAGTTCAAATATAGCAACAATTGTGATGATGGCACAGATGTGGGCAGCATTTCGTCTTGTTGTTCACTGTGAGTTGGAACCAACTTGATGGCAGTGAGGGTTAGGGTTTACCCTGTTTTTAGGATCCCTAGTGGTGCCGTGGTTAAGCACTCAGCTGCTAACAGAAAGGTCAGTGGTTCGAACCCATTAGCTGTTTTACAGGAGAAAGATATGGCAGTCTGCTCCTGTAAAGATTATAACCTTGGAAACACTATTGGCAGTTGTACCTTGTCCTATAGGGTCACTATGAGTTGGAATTGACATGAGGGCAATGGGTTTTTGGGTACCCTGTTCTTAATGATTATTTAATCCCATTGTTGTTGTTGTTCTTGTTAGATGCTGTCCAGTTAGTTCTGGCTCATTGCTACCCTATGTGCTACAGAAGCAAATACTCACAATCATTGCTATATTTGAGACCATTGTTGCAGCTACTGTGTCTATCCATCTCATTGAGGGTCTTCCTCTTTTTCTCTGAAGCTCTGTTTTACCAAGCATGATGTCCTTGTCCAGGGATTGGTCCCTCCTGATAACACGTCCAAAGTACTTAAGACGAAGTCTCAACAGCCTAGCTTCTAACGTGCATTCTGGCTGTACTTTTTCCAAGACGGATTTGTTCCTTCTTCTGGCAGTCCATGGTATGTTCAGTATTCTTTGCCAACACCATAATTCAAAGGCGTCAATTCTTTTTTGGTCTTCTTTGTTCATTTTCCACCTTTCACACGCATATGAGGTGATTGAAAATACGCTGGCCAGGGTCAGGTGCACCTTAGTTCTCAAAGTGACATCTTTGCTTTTTAACACTTAAAAGAGGTCTCTTGCAGAAGATTTGTCCAATGCAAAACGTCATTTGATTTCCTGACTGTTGTTTCCATGGGTGCTGATTGTTGAAACAAGTAGAATGAAATCTTTGACAACTTCAATATTTTCTCCATTTATCATGATGTTATTTATTGATCCAATTATGAGGATTTTTGTTTTCTTTATGTGGGGTTGTAATCCATAGTGAAGGCTGTAGTCTCTGACTTTCATCAGCAAGTGTTTTAAGTCCTCTTCACTTTCAGCAAGCATTTAATCCCATAAGCACCTACAACCCATACCCTACTGTGATCCAACAACCCCCTTATGCCTTCAGTTTGGGA
The DNA here is from genome assembly GCF_000243295.1 of Trichechus manatus latirostris. Taxonomy (NCBI): domain Eukaryota; kingdom Metazoa; phylum Chordata; class Mammalia; order Sirenia; family Trichechidae; genus Trichechus; species Trichechus manatus. Next base: position 5,221,779 of record NW_004444060.1, on the reverse strand, counting down.
ATCTGAATTTAGCTTAAATCTTATGGTCATATATATTCACTTTCTAGATTCACTTGCAACTTCTTTGGCTTTTGCTTAATTTTGGACTTTTTTTTAAAAACCCAAATCATGTTTAAATCCAATTATTTACCTAATTTAAGCCTGTATTCTAGAAGCTGAAGATAGGAGGGAAAATACCATGCTTACTATTAACTTTCAGTGGTAAGTTACATGATTATCAGCCTCACATGGATCCCTGATGCTGCCTAGCAATTCACTTTCCCTTTTTTTCTAGAAAATCATTTTATATATTTTTTTCTCCAGTAACACTTGCTCAGCCTCAGTCAATGGTATTTTTTTCTGTCTAACTAAGGAGAGAAAACCTTCCAGAAGAGAGCTTGTAGACAGTCCTACCACATGGGCCTATCTTCTTAGATATGCGCAGTACATTCTTTCCGTCTGCCTGTAGTGAGGTTAGACACCATTTTTTCTCAAGCACCCTATTCTCTCTTCTCTTTTTTGCATCATCAATTTTTCTTCTCTACCAAACATACTGACATATTATTTCTCCCATTAAAAAAATTTTAAAAAAATACTATTTTCTTTATACTTACCCTTCTGGCAATATATCTCCTCCACGATATGCCAAAAAATTTTTAAAATCATTTGCTATACAGACTCTCTTCCAAATACTTCCTTCCTTTACCCTTATGTGTTCTTTAATCAGTCTTTTGTCCCTACCATTTTACTAATACTGCCCTTATCAGTTGATAAATACAATCCCCATCTTACTTGACATATTAGCAGTACATCTTGGTTTAGCTGATTATTCTGTTTTCCTTGAAATACTTCCACCAGCTTCCCAGTTTTAGTTCTATCTCTTCTGTCATGTCTTCTCAGTCTCCTTCACTGGTACCTCCTCATTCCCAGGACCTCATAATAGAAGAGGGACCCAGGTTCAATTCCAGAGACTATTTGTCTTTATACTTTTTTCTTTGGTGATCCAGTCTAATCTCATGTTGTTAACTGTCTTTTATTTGCTGAAATTGACAAATTTATTTCTACATATATTTCTACTTTTACATTTACTTCTACTTTTGATTCACTCTCTTAAGAAAAAAAAGCTACAGTTTTTACTATCTTGCTGTTTACTATCTTTTTTCACTCAATTAATAGCTAATAAAAGATTATTATCTAGCTGATCTGGTTACTATTAGGAGCCATCCTTTTCTCTATGCCTTTTTCCACTTTGCACATCCTATCCATGAGAATATTTTGATGATTGACTCTAAAAATATATCCAGAATTCTACTTCTCAGTGTATCTATCATGAGTTTGCTAATCAAGCTACTAACAGCATTTCTCTGAATTAATGCAAGGGTCTCCTATTCTCTCCATATTTCATCCTTTTACCATATGAAGTCTATTGCCAGCAAAAAATTCACTTAGTTCATTTATAAGTCAATTGGTCCACTTATCAATTCTCTGCTAGAAAATTTTTAGAGGCCACCCATGGCCCTTGGTTCTGTATATAATTTAGGTCCTGTAATCTCTGACTCATCTTTTAAGATGTGTCTTCTTAATCATTTTGGTCCAATTATACTAGTTTGTTATTCTTCCAAATCACAAGGTTTGCTCCTACTCAAGGTGTTTGGACTAAGACGCTTCACTGCCTTGATTGTGCCTTCTTTCTAGAGCTACATTACTTACTTCTTTCTCTCTGTAAGGCTGAACATTCCCCCCCTCTCCATTTTTTGTTTAACTACCAGAATCTAAGAGAGAAGCATGAGGCTGTTCCTTCCTCAGAGGCTTGAGAAGGGAATTAACTCTACCAACATCTTGATTTTGGATCTCTGCCTACTTAATTTTGAAGGAACAAATTTGTTTTGTTTCAAGCTACCCGTTTTACAGTGTAATGGATTGAACTGTGTCCCTCCAAAATGTGTCAACTTGGTTAGTCCATGATTCCCAATATTGTGTGATTGTCCATCATTTTGTCATCTGATGCCATTTTCCTATGTGTTGTAAAACCTACCTCTATGATGTTAATGAGATGGGTTAGTGGCAGTTATGTTAATGAGGTAAGATGCAATCTTCAAGATTAGGTTGTGTCTTAAGTCAATCTCTTTTGATATATAAAAGAGAGAAGCAGCAAAGAGACAGGGGGTCTTCATACCACGTAGAAACAAGAGCCAGGAGAATAGTGCATTCTTTGGACTCAGGGTCCCTGAGCTCAGAATGTCCTTGACTGGAGAAGATTGATGAGAACAACCTTTCTCCAGAGCAGACAGAGACAGAAAGCCTTCCCCTGGAGCTGAAACCCTGAATTCAGACTTCTAGCCTCCTAAACTGTGAGAGAATAAATTTTTGTTTGTTATAGCCATCCCCTTGTGGTATTTCTATTATAGCAGCACTAGATGACGAAAACATACACTAATTTGCAATGCTTGCCCTAGGAAACTAATACATTCTCTTTCAAATACTTGGTACAGAAGAATGGCTCGCTTATAATAGGCAGTCAACAAATATTTGTTTGCACAATAAACGATTTTTGATGCTTCTAAATATCTTAAAGTTTTAGTCAAAATCAGATATGCCCAATTGCAAATGACTAAAAATCAAATGCAATAAAATGGGTGAAGAACAGAAATTAGCACCATATGATTTACCTTTATCATTCTGACTTGATCTTAAAGAAAAATTCAACTGGATAAACAAACAAACAAAAAAAACAGGAAAAACTCGAATGTTATCATTGATATGGCTACTGGTATAAATAGTTATAGAGGGGATGTCCTTAAGAATAAAGAGATAACCAAGTAAACCAAGGAGCCAAGGATAAATAGATACAAATAAATTGAGAGACACAATTAATTTCATTAGGTAATAGTTCTATGAAACTTACACAAAAATAACTGGAGCGTCCCTCAGTTGGTTGATGATTATCAGCATGGCTATAGTAGGAAATGTCCTCTAGAGCCACTTTTTCCAAGAGAAATTTCTGTGATGAATGGAAACATTCTAAACTGACCAATGTTGTAGCTATACACTATATGTGTCTAATGAGCATTTGAAATCTTGCCAGTGTGACTGCAGAACTTAATTTTTAATTTTTTAAATTAAATTTGAAATAATTGAAATATAAATTTAAATAGCTGCACATGTCTAATGGCTACCATATGAGACAGAACAATATTAGAACAGCTGCTTTTGAGATAAAAAGAAAAAAATGATTATACAATTAAAAGCTTTGCACCATGACATTTATTAGACTAAAGTTAATCATTTAATGTAAATTAAAAATCTAAGGAAATAATCAAAGTATATAAAGATGTTCATTGAGAATGATCACTGGTCTTAAAGTTTGACTTTGAACATTAAATGCACTCTTTAATAAATGATCAGAACCCAGACTAGCAAAAGTCACTAACCTCTCACCTATGAGAAACAAAAACAAAACAAATAAAAGACAAAACTTAATAAACAAAACTAAATAAAATAACTACTTATATTAGAATGTTTTTAATTTAATAGTGTGATTCTATAGTCAAAATGAATTAGCAAAATAATTTAAATCATCAAACTAAGTATTTCTTGAGAAACTGAAGTACCAAGGACAAAGTTGGATTGGGTATAGTTTTTCTTTATGTTAAATAATCGACTACATGGCTTCTTTTTATTTCGACTTCTTTTGACTTGAAATTGTTCCAGGGGTTATGAGTAGACATATCCTAAAACCATGTTTTATGTGGTCCCAACTTCCCATTTACAGTAATATGAAGGTTTGAGAATTCACATGATCTTTGCTGATTTATTCTATCATACCAACAGACAGAGAGAATTGTGTCCTCAAAAAATATGTTTTAATCCTCACCGCTGTACCTATAAAAAATACCCTGTTATAAAAATTACCCTGTTTGGAAATAGAGGTTTTACTTTTGCTATGTTAATGAAGTAATACCAGTGTAGGGTGAATACTAAACCTAATTACTTCTGAATATAAAAATACCAGAATAGACAGAGATAAACTCAGGAGGAAGAGGAAGGCAAACAATGAAGACAGATGCATCTACAGGTCCTAGAAAGCCATGGATTAGCATCAACTAGAAGGTAAAATGGACAAGGAATAAACTCACCATACAGTCACGTCCAAAATTTGGACTTCAAGCCCCCCATGCATCTGTCTGTTTGTCATAATGTGAGAGCTGGCATGTTGCTGTGATGCTGGAAGCTATGTTATCAGTATTCAAATACCAGCAGGGTCACCCATGGCAGACAGATTTCAGCTGAGCTTCCAGACTAAAACAGACGAGGAAGAAGGACCTGTCGGTCTACTTCTGAAAGGAATTAGCCAGTGAAAACCTTATGGATAGCAGCAGAACATTGTCTGATATAATGTCAGAAGATGAGCCCCTCAGGTTGGAAGGCACTCAAAATATGACTGGGGAAGAGCTGCCTCCTAAACTAGAGTGGACCTCAATGATGTGGATGGAATTAAGCTTTCAGGACCTTCATTTGCTGATGTGGCAAGACTTGAAATGAGAAAAAACAACTGCAAACATCCACTAATAATTTATGAAGAATGAATCTAGGAAAATTGGAAATCATCAAAAATAAAATAGAACACATAAAGATCAACATCCTAGCCATTAGTGAACTGAAATAGAGTGGTATTGGCCATTTTGAATCGAACAATCACATATATGGTCTACTATGCCAGGAATGACAACTTGAGGAGGAATGGCATTGCATTCGTTGGCAAAAAGAACATTTCAAGATCTATCCTGAAGTACAATGCTGTCAGTGATAGGATAATATCCATACGGTTACAAGGAAGACCAGTTAATATGACTATTATTCATATTTATGCACAAACCACTAAGGCGAAAGAGGAAGAAATTGAAGATTTTTACCAACTTCTGCAGTTTAAAATTGATTGAACATGCAATCAGGATGCATTGATAATTACTGGTGATTGAAATATGAAAGTTGGAAACAAAGAAGAAGGATAAATAGTTGAAAAATACTGCCTTGCTGATAGAAACCATGCTGGAGGTCACATGATAGAATTTTGCAAGACCAACAAATTCTTCTGCAAATACCTTTTTTCACCAACATAAATGGTGACAATACAAGTGGACCTCACCAGATGGAATACACAGGAATCAAATCGACTACATTTGTGGAAAGAGACGATGGAAAAGCTCAATATCATCAGTCAGAACAAGGTCAGGGGCCCACTGCAGAACGACCATCAATTGCTCATATGCAAGTTCAAGCTGAAGCTGAAGCTGAAGATAATCAGAACAAGTTCTTGAGAGCCAAAGGACATTATACATTAAGAAACAAGAGCTCATTAAAAAGACAGGAAAGAAAAAAAAAAAGACCAAAATGGATATCAGAAGAAACTCTGAAACTTGCTGTTGAAAGTTGGGTAGCTAAAGCAAAAGGAAGAAAAGATGAAGAGCTGAGCAGAAGATTACAAGGGCAGCTCGAGAAGACAAAGTAATGTAATATAATGACATGTGTGAAGACCTGGAGATAGAAAATCAAAAGAGATGAACACACTCGGCATTTCTCAAGCTGAAAGAACTGAAGAAAAAATTCAATGCAATAGTGAAGGATTCTACAGGGAAAATATTAAAAGATGCAGGAAGCATCAAAAGAAGATGGGAGGAATACACAGAGTCACTATACCAGAAAGAATGTGATCGCCAACATTTCAGGAGGTAGCATATGATCAAACACCAATGGTACTGAAGGAAGAAGTCTAAGATGCCTTAAAGGCATTGACGAAAAACAAAGCTCCAGGAATTGACTGAAAACCAACTGAGATGTTTCAACAAATGGATGCTGTGCTGGAAGTGCTTACTCGTCTATGCCAAGAAATTTGGAAGGCAGCTACCTAGTCAACTGACTGGAATGATCCATGTTTATGCCTATTCCCAAGAAAGGTGATCCAACCAAATGCAGAAATTATCAAACAATATCATTAATATCGCAGGCAAGTAAAATTTTGCTGAAGATCATTCAAAGGTGGCTGCAGCAGTATATCGGCAGGGAACTGCCAGAAATGCAAGCCAGATTCAGAAGAGGACGTGGAATGTGGGATATCATTGCTGACGTGAGATTGATCCTTGCTGAAAGCAGAGAATACCAGAAAAATGTTTACCTGTTTTATTGCCTATGTAAAGGCTTTCAACTGTGTGGATCATAACAAATTATGGATAGCATTGAAAAGAATGGGAATTCCTGAACACTTAATTGTGTTCATGAGGGACCTCTACATAGATCAATAGGCAGTATCAAGGGGATACTGCATGGTTTAAAGTCAAGAAAGGTGTGCATCAGGGTTGTATCTTTTCACCATACCTATTCAATCTGTATGCTGAGCAAATAATCTGAGAAACTGGACTATATGAAGAAGAACAGGGCATCAGGATTGGAGGAAGACTCATTAACAACCTGAGTTATGCATATGACACAACTTTCCTTGCTGAAAGTGAAGAGGACTTGAAGCACTTACTGGTGAAGATCAAAGACTACAGCCTTCAGTATGGACTACACTTCAACATAAAGAAAACAAAAATCCTCACAACTGGGCCAATAAGAAACATCATGATAAACAGAGAAAAGATCAAAGTTGTCAAGGATTTCATTTTACTTTGATCCACAATCAACACCCATTGACGCAGCAGTAAAGAAATCAAACGATGCGTTGCATTCAGCAAATCTGCTGCAAAAGACCTCTTTAAAGTGTCAAAAAGCAAATATGTCACCTTGAAGACTAAGGTGTGCCTGACCCAAGCCATGGTGTTTCCAATCCCCTCATATGTGAAAGCTGAAGGATGAATAAGGTAGACCGAAGACGAGTTGACACCTTTAAATTGTGGTGTTGGTGAAAAATATTGAATATACCGAAAGAACAAACAAATCTGTCTTGGAAGAAGTACAACCAGAATGTTCCTTAGAAGCAAGGATGGCGAGACTTTGTCTCACATACATTAGACGTGTTATCTGGAGGGATCAGTCCCTGGAGGAGGACATCATACCACATCTTTGGAGGGACTGGTGGGTTCTAACCCCTGACTATTCAGTTAACAGCTGAGCACTTAACCACAGCACCACCAGGGTTTCTTTATAATTGGTTACAAGTCATTAAATTTTTTTCTTGGTTTTGGTCATGAGTGCATCATGATACCATTTGTGAGGGCAGCAATTGGGCATAGATCTTAATAAGATCTAATGGACAATATAGGTTTAAGCAGTTGGAGTCAAACAGTGATCAGACCCTTATGCACATGTACATGGTTTGAGCAGATATTTCCTTTATCGTATAAAACCTATTTTATTATTTCCTATTAAAGAAGTTTAGTTCTCTATTTTTGCTCTTATCAATACCCCTCAAAATTGGAGAATATACCATACTAATACTGAAAATGATCCAGCACTCAGAAGTATCTACAGTTTGATTTCTGAATTAGAGAAAACCACACACCTTAGAATATGAAATTAGTATAAAACTCAATTGACTTGATGCTAAGAAACTGAGCCCAGCTGCCTTATACAGAATTAGAAAGGAGGGAAATAACACGACTTTTTTTAGCTTCAGATAAATTGTTTATCTAATGTACACCATTAACTCTTCTTATAACTAACTGTTAAATCTTAATGTCTGCTTGGCACTGCGATGGCATAGCTGTGATGTCTTGATTGATATCATTTCTGGAGACTAAAGCATTTAAAAATATATTATTCTAAATTACCTTTTCTGTAAATAACTACCTAAATTGAGTAACTGAACTGCCACTTTTTGAGATTTCGTTTAGCTATGGCTGTAGCTACCATTGTTACTGAAGAGAACACCTCTGTGCCAAAATAGAATTAACTCTAAATTTATACTCCCACAGGAAAGTACACGACAGGATGTTTCAGTGAATTGTCTTCAGAAGAATTGTGGGAGGGTTCAGGTATAGCAGTAATTTTAACCGGTGTGCATCTCTAAGGAATAGTAGTTTGAACCTCGGGAATAAAGAGAATGCCTCGGGGACATATGAATGCTCATGTTCGGATGTACATTGTGAGGGTATAAGTTCTGTTCTAACATATTTTCTGGAAGAACACAAATCTTTGTATCTCACATATTTGCCTTTTGTAGAGTCACTATATTTTATGCCTGCCAAAATCTCAGCTAGAAATTCCTAACATGCTAAATGAGGTAAACTCTGAGGTTTCTTCCGCCTTTATAATTCTGCAACTCTATGGAAACTGGTACTGCAAATGTGCTCATGGTGATCGTTTGTTCCCTAAAATAAAAATGGAGTAAGACAGATGAAGATCCAGGTGTCACATGAAACACAAAATGGCTAACTGTATCAACATGAGGTACATTGTGTCCTCAATGCTCAACCAAAAGGCAAATTTTATGGAGTAATTCCCTATCTGCTTATCCTTGCATGTAGAAATGCATTTATCCAGTGTTTTGAAAAATTAATTCCACCCCAGAAAACTGAAAATATACTATTCAAGAAAATTAAGAAAATATGATTAGTAAAATAACTTCTAGCATATTTTCTCAAGTATTTGGCAATAAATGTTATCTCCATTAATAAGAGATGGTCCAAAGTTACAGCTATTTGATATTGAGAAGTAACATGGTTTGAGTTAACCATAGCATATTTTTTCAATTAATATACTTCAAAAATTAATGTGCTTTAATGGCAGTATTATTCAGAAATAAAAATATCTGACTCAGCATAGTTTTATTGATTCAACCGACATAAAATAGCTGGGAAAAATTCCGGGGCAGGACAGTTAAAATGATCCTTATACATGTTAGTTGCATAATTATTTAACTAGACTTACGAATCCTTTAGGGAATAAATTATTTTAATGAACAAATACATTAAGAATTTGGATGTGCATAGCAAGCATGACAAGATGTTCAAATAAATATTTAAAAAGATGGATGTAATAGTTTTCATGTTTGCTTTTAACAACAGAAAGAAATATAGAAGCAAACTGTTTACAGTAAATCTATACACCTAAATGATTTGGCATTAGCACAAATAAAAATGATGTTTTAACTGCACAGATATCACAAGACTTGACATATTTGGCAGATTGATGTTAAGTTCTGCTATTTTCCATTGGTTCAGTTTTATCTTTACCAAGCAACCACTAATTTTAGTCATTTAAATGTTTTTAGAGTTCTGAAGAGACTCATTTAATTACCCTCTGGAGGGGAACTGCTTTCAGGAGTGATGTGAAGTCATTTGCAGAGAGACTGTGTCGAGGATATCTGTTCTCTGAGCACTGGAGTAGAGAACAGTTCAGAAGATGATTGAAAACTGAGGAACATGGACGGGATCTGCTCTCACCAAGTTGTTTCTGGTGCAAGGACTGGTAAAACTAGCTGTTTAAAAGTATTCTGTTGATCAGAAGCACATAGACCTTTAGTATAAGTCATTTTACAGTGCAGATGGAAACCATATGAACGAAAAAACACTGGATTATCAAGAAAGTGTTCTCCCTCAAATATAGCATGGCCAAAGGTTTGTGGACTGATACATGCAACCGCACGTGCAGTAGGAAACACAGGGAAGTGGAGAAGTCAGGCATAGATAAGCTACCTATACCCTGTATAGCCTCCTTGCATCCAGGGTCTTTTGTACCAATGGACAGATTAATATCAGTGGTGTGTGTGGAGGGTTATGGAAATATAAAAAGAGACACAGATCTTTCTATCCATCCACATCCTACCTGACATGCTTCATCTTCGATACATTAGACTCCAACCTCTTCAGGACTATTTCTCTTATACAGTGAGACTGATGACAGAAACATTATTGCCGATACAAAATTATTAATCTCCCTGTGATAGATAAGGTGGTGTGTCAACTAGACAGGGCCATGATTCTCAGTGGTCAGGTAGCTATGGAACGATGTAGTTTGGTAGTTATGTAATGATATACTCATGGTGAAGATCAAAGACCACAGCCTTCAGTATGGATTACACCTCAACTTAAAGAAAGCAAAAATCTGCACAACTAGACCAATAAGTAACATCATGATAAACGGAGAAAAGATTGAAGTTGTAAAGGATTTTATTTTACTTGGACCACAATCAACCCCCATGGAAGCAGAAGTCAAGAAATCAAATGACGTATTGCATTGGGCAAATATACTGCAAAAGACTTCCTTAAAGTGTTAAAAGCAAAGATGTCACCTTGAAGACTAAGGTGCACCTGACCCAAGCCATGGTGTTTTCCATTGCTACATATGCATGTGAAAGCTGGACAATGAATAAGGAAGACTGAAGAAGAATCAATGCCCTTGAACGATGGTGTTGGTGAAGAATGTTGAATATACCATGGTCTGCCAAAAGAACAAACTAATCTGTCCTGGAAGAAGTACAGCCAGAATGCTCATTAGAAGTGAGGATGGCGAGACTTTGTCTCACATACTTTGTACATGTTATCAGGAGGAGCCAGTCCCTGGAGAATGACATCATGCTTGGTAGAGTAGAGGGTCAGTGAAAAAGAGGAAGACCCTCAACAAGATGGACTGACAGAGTAGCTGGAACAATCGGCTGAAGCGTAACAATGATTGTGAGGATTGCATAGGACTGGGCAATGTTTTGTTCTGTTATGCATAGGGTCGCTATGAGTTGGAATCAACTTGATGACACCCAATACCAACAACAAATTGGTCCTTTGAATAAGTGTGTTTTACTGAATAATATTTAAAATGGTATTGGATTTGAAAAATTATTGAACCAAGCTCTTTAAGAGATTTCATGTTAATTTCTGAGAACAAATAGGTTTCAAGTAAAGTATATGTATAATAGATTTTATATACATCTAAAATATATTTTGGAATTGACTTGATGACATCTGGTCAACTGGTTAATTATATTTAATACTGATGAGGTTGAAAGTTGTAAATAAAAAAAGAGAAGGAAGGCAATCCATTACATACATGCATACATATATGGAGAGAGAGAAAGAAGACAGGAGAGGCTGAGATTTTATTCAATTAGTTCCTTTTATCATAATTTAGTTTTCCTATGCTACTCCCCTTTTACTTTGTATCCACATCTTCCTACTTCTGCTTCAGGTAGAGTTCTAGTTATAAAAACATTTTATTTGCTCTAAATTAATCTGCATCAATTCTCTGTCAGATTTAGTTAAAACAATAATGTAATGAATGGATCTCTCCTCAAAATTAAAGAAATGTGTATTAAAAAATTAGAATAGGTTCATGTTATACATGGTGGTTATAGCCCCATTAAAGTCTATCTCTCTTAAGGATTAGTACTCAAATCTCTGGATGAAATACAAGAAAAAAAAAAAAAACCAATTTGAGAACTCTGTAATAGCAAACAAAAGCAAGACAGCTGAGGCAGGAGAGCCAAACTTTGGAGAAAGTGAGATGATATGAGGTTGAGACTTTTAATTTTTCTTTTTGATTGTTTATGTGTGTATTTCCTCCTACAGGTTTGCCCTAATCATGTAGTGGCGAAAAAATGGCAAGAAAGTCTAAATCCCATAGAAAAACCTGACATTTATGGCCATATCAAAACCAGTTGCCATGGAGTCGATTTCAATTCATGATGACCCAATGTGTATCAGAGTAGAACTGTGATTCATAGGGTTTTCAGTGGCTGATTTTTTAGAAGTAGATCACCAGGCCTTTTTTCCTTGGTACCTCTGGGTGAACTGGAACCTCCAACCATTCAGTTAGTATCCTTTTGCACCGTCCAGGGACTCCAAGTTCCTGGACAGAGAGTTTGGGAAGAATCTTAGAGTGGAGAAGACCAGATAAATGTATCCACTAATTCTGTGTAGGTATTGGCACAAGTTTCAGGCTCATTCCTGAACTACTGATTAATGGGATATAAAGAACTCAGCATTGCAAAAATTAGAGAACTAAATATCAGTCTAAGTATATATCATGAACAAGGGAGAAAACAGAACTCTGCGTCTCAGTTTGAGTAAAAGGAAAGTGTAGAAAGTGAGGAGACAGCCAGAAAAAAAATGCAATAGAGATATGATTTTTAGAGTCCAGTTTTAAAATATATAAGCTGCAAAAAATTCGTAAGTGAAACACGAGAATACTGTCAGTTATTAGTGAGACTATTAATAACAAACGTTGATTTTGGGCTTAGTATGTATCGAGCATCATTCCAGTACTTTACAGAGATGATTTGGATAACTTTATTGCATGCATAAAACTTTCCTTTGTAACTGATGCACATATGGGAAAAGACAGGATACAGGGTGTAGATTGTGGAAAGTGCAATGTGGTACTTGATCCAGCAGTGATTGTATGTATGTATGTGTGTGTGTGCACGTACGTAATATTTTCAGAGCCTTCTGACATAGCCTACATTCTTAGGTATACTTGATGAGATAAATTAATTTAAAAATATTACCAGTGCACCCTGGATGTCTTAGTCATCTAGGGCTGCTCTAACAGAAATACGACAAGTGGATGGCTTTCACAAAGAGAAATTTATTTTCTCACAGTCTAGTAGGCTAGAAGTTCAAACTCAGAACGTCATCTCCAGGGGAAGGCTTTCTCTCTGCGTTGGCCTTCTCATCCATCTTCCACCAGACCAGGAGCTTCTCTATACAGGGACCCTGTGTCCAAAGGATGCTCTCTGCTCCTGGCACTGCTTTTTTGGTGGTATGAGGTAGCCTTGTCTCTCTGCTTGCCTCTCTCTTTTATATCTCAAAACAGATTGCCTCAAGAGCCAATCCAATCTTGCAGATTGAGTTCTGCCTCACCAACACAACCGCCGCCCATCCTCCCTCATTAACATCATAGAGACAGGATTTACAACATACAGGAAAATCACACAATACCTGGGAATCATGGCCCAGCGAAATTAATATGCACATTTTTGGGGGAACACAATTCAATCCATGACACTGGATTTAGATTTCCTGATACATCTTTATTAAAAAGATATGAAGCAATATGCCTTTAATCTTCGCTTCATTAAAGAAGAAACTGAATGTAGTACTTCATATTTATAACTATCTATTTAGTAATCATGATCAATTCACATACACAGGTAAAGTGGCAGCTTGGAAAATAGCTTTAGCTAAGTGATCTTTAAAACTCAGTAAAAGTAAATGAACCTATTTTGCTTTTTTTTTTTTTTAACTAACTCATAAAGACAGGGACTACATTTTGTTTGCAAATTATTTTATAGTTAGAAATATTACAAGTATATATTTGTTCTGATATATTCAGATTTATATTTAGAAATGTAAAATGTACAAATAAAATCAAAATTACATACAAGTAAAATCTTGATATATTTCCTGACAGTTTTTTGGGGGATATTAAATATCATTTTTACATTTGCCTAAATTTATAATTTTCAAGAAAATACCCATAGCATTTGACTTAATTTTCTAGAATCGTAACTAAAGCTAAGAATGATGGTTGCTGTTGTTAGGTGCTGTCGAGTCAGTCCCAATTAATAGCAACACTGTTACAACAGAACAAAACACTGTACAGTCCTGCACCATCCTCACAATCATTATGCTTGAGCCCATTGTTGCAGCTACTGTGTCAATCCATCTCCTTGAGGGTCTTCTTCTTTTTCACTGAGCCTCTACTTTACCAAGTATAATGTCCTTCTCCAGGGACTGATCCCTCCTTATAATATGTCCAAAGTATATCAGACGTAGACTTGCCATCCTTGCTTTTCAGGGGTGTTTTGCCTGTACTTCTTCCAAGACAGACCTGTTTGTTCTTTTGGCAGTTCATGGTATATTCAATACGGTTTGCCAACACCACAATGCAAAGGAATCAATTCTTCTTTGGTTTTCCTTATTCATTGCCCAGCTTTCACATGCATAGGAGGCAACTGAAAACACCATGGCTTGAGTCCAGCACACCTTAGTCTTCCAGGAGACAGCTTTGCTTTTTAACACTTTCAAGAGGTCTTTTGCAGCAGATTTGCCCAATGCAGTGCGTCATTTGATTTCTTGACTTGTGCTTCCTTGGGTGTTGATTGTGGATCCAAGTAACATGAATCCTCGACAACTTCAATCTTTTCTCTCTTTATCATGATGTTGCTTATTGGTCCAGTTGTTAGGATTTTTTGTTTTCTTTATGTTGAGGTGTTATATACATTAAACAGGGAAAATTTCTTATAAAAAAGAGAATATCTAAAATGTATATATTATAGTCATAAATGGTTACTTGAAGTAATGGAATGAAACTGAGAATCCAAATATTAGTGTTATACTACTACTTCTGTTTTGCTATCTTTTTTTTAGCTTTTGTTTGTTTGTTTGGCTTTATATTGTTGATACTTAGATAACATTGTTGTCTCTGTGCCTTAAAATATTTATGAGAATCCATCAGATAAAATGTGGAATCTCTTTAAGAACTAATTTCTACACGTGAGATATTATGTAGTTAATAGATTCTTGGTGAAATAATGACAGTATATAGTTCACAATTTTTTTAAAAGTAGAATTGTCTCACTATTGGGTAAATTATAATTTAAAAAAGGTCATAATTTCAAGTGTCAATAAACCCAATTTAAAAAAAAAACCTATTGCTATTGAGTCAATTCCGACTCATAGGACAAAGTAGAACTGCTCCATAGGATTTCCAAGGAGCAGCTCGTGGATTCGAACTGCAAACCTTTTGGTTAGCAGCCATAACTCTTAACACTGTGCTACCAGGGCTGCAATAAACCCAATAGCCACCATTTATTATTTATTATGTAGAAGGCATTTTGCTTTTACTTTGCAAGTACAATTTCTTTGTATTTAACTCAGGGATAGGCATTGTTATTACTATTTTTGTGGTTTTACACATCACAGAGAAATTGTTTTACTTTTCACCAATCAAAGAATTTTTAATATTAGTTGCTAATATTAGAATCCAACACCTCTGTTTTACTTCAATATTCATTTTTCCCATGCTCATGTAGTAGATTAAACAAATCGTTAGGTCCATGTGGAAGATCACAGAAAACATTAGGAAAAAAAATGAAATTTAAAGTAGGATAGGTCAGACATAATTTACAGACTCAGCACGAGTAATATAATAATTGATATGACAGTTGCAAACATTAGATTATGTATGTGAAAAAACACAAAGTTCACTTTTATTGTAATGTTGTCTGAGTAAAGAGGTAACAGAAACAAAATTATAAAATTATCCTATGGAATCACTGAGGTTTGGGTACAAAGGAATAATTTGATTAATGGAGTTTATAATTTCTTAAGTACTTACTAATTTTTATGTCCAGGATATAAAAACTCAGAAATAAATGTAATTACTGTTTAACAATTTATCTAAATAAATGTGTATTCAACTGTAGGTTTTAGTTTATTATGCCCAATTCTTAGAGATAACAGTTGTTTTAAATAAAGCAGTAAAGTGGGTTAACAGTAAGGTTGGAATCCAAGTTGTAGCTGGGATAATTAATAATAGCAACTAGAATCAAAATGGAAGGAGTCCTGATGGCACAAATGGCAAAGAATTTGGCTGCTAACCAAAAAGTTCAAACCCACCCAGTGGCTCCACAGGAGAAAAACCTGGTGATCTGCTCTCATAAGGATTATAACCATAAAGAATTGAATCAAACACCAACTGGAAGAAAACACTGAAAGAACACAGTGAACGGGGAGTAACATGTAGTAGAGAAGCTCTGACAGCTGTTCCAGTTTAGTGCGGCTATCTTGAGACCAAGCCAGTAGTGACCCTGGGTGAGGAGTACAGGAAAACAACTTCATGACATTCCCATAAGAGACAGAGAAACTGTATAGGCACACAGGAAGAAAAATGAGGCGAGTGGATCATGTTATGGATCTAAGGAAGGAAAACACAGAAATGAGGGCAAAAATTCCAGGGATCCTACCATCCACAGAGTAAGGAGAGAGTCAGGATCCAGAGTCAGGCATACTCACAAGCAGCCGTCCCTGACCTCTGGGCTTAGTGGCGTGCATGAGGCAGTGGATCCATGGAGTATCAGCAGGAGATCTACAACCCAACTGGACTAAAGGCGGTACCCCTCTCCTCACACTTGATGGAGGGCAGGTCCTGACTACTGGCTACAGCAGATGGGAAGTGTCAGGGTACTCATGTCTGTTAGACAAAGAGATGCACTCCCTCTTCTCCCACTCTCCTGATTGAAAACAATGAATGATCTGATATCCTGGCCACCCTGCCTGACAGGAAATCATATTATGGGCCTCCCCACCCCGTCCCATCTGCCATCCCCCTGCACACCAAATGAGAAGCAGTGAGTGCACTCCTGTGTGCTCATCCACCTTCCACTCAGTCCCTCTGACCAGACTAACAGTGGTGACTGTACAACTGAACATGTGCACCTATCTGACACTCATCCCCCTGACCCAGCGTGCAGCAGTAACCGCATGCCCCTGTGCTCACCCACTATACCCAACCCTGACCTGTTGAGCAGTGGCAAACATGTGCCCTCATTCTCACCAACCCGCCACCCCCACACCTGACATGTGAACACAAATGAGCCCACATGTGCTTGTGCTCCCTCCATCCACTCCTCTACCACCCACCCCCCAACCCAATGAGTGGCAGTGACCATGACCCCTGCCACCCTACCCTCTTGGCGATGGCATTGCCTGCTCCTGCGCCACAGGATCAATGACAGATGGTGGCTGATGTCTGCCCAGCCTGTCCTTAGCTGCCCTACACTACCAGCAAACAGAAGCACTCACAGGTGATGAGTGCCCCAGTGCTGCCAAACTAGTGACCAGAGTAGCACCTCACCCACCTGACCAGGTATATCAAAACAAAATAAAAAATCAGGACAAACAAGCAAGCATAAAATCAATCAATAAATACAATAACCCTTTAATGCCTCAGAGAAAACCATGTCAAATTCCATAAAGCAGCAGAATATGTTGGCTCAAGCAAGTGATCTAAAAAAGGGCCAGAAAACCTACTTGAGGAAGAAATGGTAATGGAACTACCAGATAAGAAATTCAAAAGACTTATATATAGGATCCTCCAAGAGATCAAGAAAGAGATCAAACACAGAAAACACAGACAAAACCAAGGAAAACACAGACAAACTCTGGAAGATTTCAAGAAAATAATACAATAAAAATGACAAAATAAATAGACAATTAGAAACCATATAAAAACAGCAACTAGAAATCTAGAAGAGTAACAATAAAATTTCAGATATAGATAACTCAATGGAAGAACATAGGTATAGAATTGAATCAATGAAAGACAGAATTAGTGAAATAGAGGACAAATCCCTTGACACTAATTTGTTTGAGGAGCATTCAGAAATAACAATGAAGAAAAAAATGAAGAAAGCCTAAGAGTTATGTGGAACAATATCAAGAGAAATAACTTCTACTTGATATGAATTCCAGAACAGGAGGAGACAAAAAAAGTACAAAAAATTTTTTTGATGCTTTGCTGGCAAAAAACTTCCCTAATATCATGAAAGATGAGAAAACATTTATCCAAGAACCTCAACTAACCCCACACAGAATAGACTTCAAAAGAAATTCACAAAGACATATCATAATCAAATTTTCTAAAACCAAAAACAAAGAAAGAATCCTGCAAGCAGCTCCCAAAAAATGAAATGTCACCTGCAAAGGGGAACAAATGAGATTAAGCTCTGATTTCTTGGCAGAAACCATGTTGGCAAGAAGACAATGGGATGACATATACAAAACCTTGAAAGAAAAAAAATGCTAACAAAGAATTATATATTAAGCAAACTTTTCTCTCAAATATGTTGGCAAAACTAGGACATTTCCAGATGAACAGAGACTAAAGAAATTTGTAAAATCCAGATAAACCTTACAAGAAATATTTAAGGAAGTCCTTTCAACAGAGAAACAACATCAGACAACAACCTGAGATGAAGACACATGACAGCATCACCCGGATACCAACCAAGATAAAGAATTCTCAAAAATAAAATAAGTCTACAAGACTGAAAATGAGGAACCAGAGATGTCAATTGGTAAGTGAAAACGACATCAAAACAAAAAGGGAGAATAAATGGTATAGTTACAGAACTTCCGTATGGAGATGAAGTCAAGGTAATGTCATGCTATTGATAGACTTTTAAACTTAGGAAGA
Source organism: Trichechus manatus latirostris (assembly GCF_000243295.1). Lineage (NCBI taxonomy): Eukaryota > Metazoa > Chordata > Mammalia > Sirenia > Trichechidae > Trichechus > Trichechus manatus. The sequence continues at coordinate 5,203,671 of NW_004444060.1, read as the reverse complement.
TAAAGGTAAATTTCAGGGTAACCACAAAGAAAATTAATCAACCTACTAACCAAAATAAAAAAGAAGAAAACCATAAAGACTCAGAAAACACAAAATCAACAAGGAAGGAAATGAAAAGAAAATCCATAAACAAAAAGAAATTAGTACAGAAAAGTAAGTGGAACAAAGGAACTGTCAACACCACACACACACACATATACACAGAGCACAACAAAATGACAGCATTTAACTCATACCTACTGATAATCACATTGAATGCAACTGGGTTAAATATGCCAGACAAGAGATAGAGAGTAACAAAATGGGTAAAATAACAAGACCCATCAAAATGTAGCCTACAAGTGGCATACCTTAGAGACAAAGATAAAAACAGGCTAAAAATCAAATAATGGAAAAATATATATTAAGCAAACAGTAACAAAAAAAGAACAAGAGCAACAAAATTAATCTCTGATAAAATAGATTTTAAGGCAAAATCAAACATAAAAGACATGGAAGGGCACTATATAATGATTAAAGGGCCCATTGACCAAGAGGACATAACCATAATAAGCATTTAGACACACAAGGATAGAACTCGAAGATACGTAAAACAAACTCTGACAGTATTGAAAAGAAAAATGGGCAATTCCACAATAATAGTAGGAGACTTTAACACACTACTTTCAATGAAGGACAGAGCAACTAGAAAGAAACTCAGCAAGGATAGAGAAGATCTAAACATCACAGTTAACCAACTTGACCTCATAGACATATACAGAACACTCCACTCGACAATAGCACAGTACACATTCTTCTCCGATATACATGACTCATTCTCCAGAATAGGCCATATTTTAGGCCAAAAAGCAAGCTTCAATAAATTAAAAAGTATCAAAATAATACAAAACATCTCTGATCACAACACTGTAAAATTAGAAATCAATACAAGGAAGAACAAGAAAAAAAAAATCAAATACACGGAAACTGAGTAACACCTTGCTTAAAAAACACTGGGTAATAGAAGAAATAAAAAATGAAATAAAAAAATTCCTAGAATAAAATGAGAATGAAAACACAACTTAAAAAAAGCTTTGGGATACAGGAAAAGCAATATTCAGAGGTCAATTTATAGCAATAGATACTCACATCAAAGAAGAAATGCCAAAATCAACACTTTAACCTACAACTCAAACAAATGGAAAAAAAAATCAACAAAAGAAGTCCACAGTCTCCAGAAGACAGGAAATAATAAATATTAGAGCAGGAATAAATGAATCAGAAAACAGAAAAATAATCAAACGAATAAACAAGACTAGAAGTTGGTTCTTTGAAAAGATCAATGGAATCGACAAACTACTGGCCAAATTGACAAAAGAAAAGATGCAAATAACCCAAATAAGAAATGAGGTGAGTGACATACAATGGAACCAACTGAAAAAAAGGATCATAACAGAATATTGTGAAAAATTATACTCAAACAATTTTGAAAATCTAGAGGAAATAGACACATTTCTAGAAACACACTACCTACCCAAACTAATACAATCTGAGTTGGAAAATCTGAACAGACCCGTAAGAAAAGAAGAAATTGAAGAGATCATAAAAAAACTCCCAACAACAACAACAAAAAGCCTATGCCCAGCTGGCTTCACCGGAGAATTCTACCAAACATTGAGAGAAGAGTTGACACCAATACTACTCAAACCACTCCAGAACATAGAAAGGAAGAAACACTCACAACTTCTTTTTATGAAGTCGGCATAATACTGATTCCAAAGCCAAACAAAGAAATCATTAAAAAAAACAAAATTATAGACCAATTTACCTCATAAATGTGACTCAAAACTTTTCAACAAAATTCTAGCCAATAAAATTCAACAGCATATCAAAAAAATAATAATATATCATGACCAAGTGGGCTTCATATCAAGTATACAAGGGTGGTTCAACATTAGAAAATCAACCCACATAATCCACCACATATATTAAACAAAGGACAAGAATCACATCATTTCAATCAATGCAGAAAAGGCTTTTGATAAGTACAACACCCATTCCTGATAAAAACTCTCAGCAAAATAGGAATAGAAGGGAAATTCCTCAACATAATTAAGGACATTTATACAAAACCAACAACCAACATTTTTCTCAACTGAGACACTGAAAACATTCTCCTTGAGAATGGGAACCAAACAAGGATACTCTGTCACCACTTTTATTCAGTATTGAACTGGATGTCCTAGCTAGACCAATAAGGCAAGAAAGGGAAATAAACAGCATACAAATTGGTAACAAAGAAGTAAAACTATCCCTATTTGCAGAAGACATGATCATATACATAGAAAATCCAGAAGACTCCACAAGAGAGCTACCTGAATTACTGTATTTTTAAGCAAATAACATGAGCCTTCTACATTTGTTTGCCAATTGCTCCCTCCCTCTGCAAGGTATTTTCTTAAGCAAGCTATGTGTTGTTTTTTTTTTCTTTTTTTTAACAGCAACATGTAAAAATAAATTGGCATAGTGGCACTTACGAAAATACATCAAGGGGGAGGGAGCATTGGTAAACAAACATAGACGGTGCATTATTGTCACAAAATATGGTAATAGATTCAGCAAAGTGACAGGGTACAGGATCAAAATAAAAAAAGAAGCAGATTCTTTTACACTAACAGAGAATTGCAAAAAGGAAATTTGAAAACAATACCATTTACAATGTTGTTGTTGTTGTTAGGTGCTGTCGAGCAGGTCCTGACTCATAGCAACCCTATGTGCAACAGAACTAAATATTGCCCAGTCCAGCATCACCCTCATGATCATTGCTATGCTTGAGCCCATTGTTGCAGCCACTGTGTCAATCAATTCGTTGAGAGTCTTCCTCTTTTTTGCTGATCCTGTACTTTAGCAAGCATGATGTCTTTCTCCAGGGAATGGGCACTCTTGATAACATGTTCAAAGTATGTGAGACGAAGCCTCGCCATCCTTGCTTCTAAGGAGCTTTCTGGCTGTACTTCTTCCAAGACAGATTTGTTCATTCTTTCAGCAGACCATAGTATATTCAATATTCTTCACCAACACCCTATACTTCAAAGGCCTCAATTCTTTAGGTCTTACTCATTGCCCAGCTTTCGCATGCATACGAGGCGATTGAAAGACCATGGCTTGCATCAGTGACATAGACCTTAAAGTGGTATCTTCGCTTTTAAACACTTTAAGGAGATCTTTTGCAGCAGATTTGCCCAATGCAATATGTGGTTTGATTTCTTGACTGCTGCTTCCACGGACGTTAATTGTGAATCCAAGTAAAATGAGATCCTTTACAACTTTAATCTTTTCTCCGTTTATCATGATGTTGCTTATTGGTCCGGTTGTTAGGATTTCTGTTTTCTTTATGTTGAGGTGTAATCCATAGTGAAGGCTATGGTCTTTGATCTTCCTGAGTAAGTGCTTCAAGTCCTCTTTACTCTCAGCAAGCAAAGTTGTGTCATTTGCATACCATAGGTTGTTAATAAGTCTTCTTCCAATCCTGATGCCACGTTGTTCTTCATATAGTCCAGCTTCTAGGATTATTTGCTCATCATTCAGATTGAATAAGTATGGTGAAAGGATACAACCCTGATGCACACCTTTCCTTACTTTAAACCATGCAGTATCTCCTTGTTCTGTTCAAAAGGCTGCCTCTCGATCTACGTACAGGTCCCTCAGGAGCACAATTAAGTGACTCGATGGCACCTAACAGAAACATATACTAAAAGCAAACAACAAAAATGTTTCACATGAGATTACTCTCTTTAGCATCTGTTCTGGCACAACCTTGCCCTCATCCACTAGAATTTCTGAAACTGCATCTTCTATTAACTGCATATCTTCCTTATCATTAGGTATCTCTTTAATCCTTTATCGTCTGTCTTTATCCTTCTTTACTATCACTGTGGAGGCCTGGTGGCGCAGTGGTTAAGAGCTCAGCTGCTAACCAAAAGGTCGGCAGTTTGAATTCACCAGATGCTCCTTAGAAACCCTACAGGGCAGTTCTACTCTGTCCTATAAGGTCACTATGAGTAGGAATTGACATTTATGGCAATGGGTTTGGTTTGGGTTTGACTATCACTACTGTCAAATTTAAAAAATCCTAGGGCTATGTGATAAACTGTAAAATAAAGGTTAGCTTCCTGGCACATTAATTATATTCAATTATAAATAATTTGCAATATTGTTTGAGGCTATAATATTAATATATTATACAGTAGAATGCAGAATTCATAGTAATTTTATTTAATAAACACAAGACTTTAAATGTAATTTGCTCTTATGAAGTCTCCTTTAGAATCCATTTCAAGAATATTTCCCGAAAACTGGGTTTAAGGGCAAGCAAACTGTGTAACTTTTGCATAATTTTTATGGAGCAAGATAAATAATTTATAGCTTATTTCTGTATTTCTTAGTTCACCTCAATGGCTCAAATAAATGAAATATGCTTTAATGCTAGTTTTTAGAATACAAAGTAATTGTATTTAGAAAAATTAGAACATGAACAAAACGATAGAAATGGCACCAATCAACCTGTCACTAGAAAGAAAGCCCTGGCAATCTATTTCCAAAAAATCACAGCCATTGAAAACTCTGTGGAGCACAGATCTACTCTGAAGCTCATGAGGTTGCCATGAGCTGGAATTTTGGTTTGGGGAAGTGGTTGGTTTTAATTGGTTTGGTTTTAGTAACCTGTCACTTTTTGCTGTTCTCCAAACCTTACCCAAAATAGAAAATCTTCTTGATTCTAAGAATGCTTTTCCTTGGGATGTAAGAAGTTTCAATAGACTGAGATGTAATATTAACGTTATTAAGGCTTTTTTCTAGACTCTGAGTTGGTGGCGTGATTTGGAGCTCTTCATTCCCAGGGAGAGCCAGTTGAAAAGGGTTAAACCTCAGAGAGTCATAGAGAAGCAGTGGGTGTCATAGTGAATGCAAGAGTCCCTGCCTCTATAAGCCAAACTCAGGCATTTTAGTAATGTTTCACTGTCACTCTTGTCTGTGAGAACAGAATCAGCTTCTCCCAAGCCCCTTTCTAAATATTTTGTAACTCTTAAAAGGGATATTTGTGAGAAAAAAATTTTTTTTTTTTAGGTTGAAATGGTGTGCCCATATTTTCTGTATGTTATCCCGCATTACTGTCTTACAATTTTCTAGCTTCTTGCTTCTCTTTCTGACATTTTGATTTATCTCAAAAGTAACACTATCCTTTTAGGTACACTCGATTAAAAAATTTACTCTGGTTTTCATTTACCTTTCAACTTCCCTGAGATGTTATTGTTGTTGTTAGGCGCCGTCCAGTCAGTTCCGACTCATAGCAACCCTATGGACCAGAGAACGAAACACTGCCCGGTCCTGCATCATGCTCACCGTCGTTGTAATGCTTGAGTCCATTTTTGCAGCCACTGTGTCAATCCATTTCATTGAGGGTCTTCCTCTTTTTCACTGACACTCTACCAAGCATGATGTCCTTCTCCCGGGACTGATCCCTCCTGACAACATCTCCAAAGTATGTAAGATATAGTCTTGCCATCCTTGCTTCTAAGGAGCATTCTGGTTATACTTCTTCCAAGACACATTTGTTCATTCTTTTGACAGTCCAGAGTATATTCAATATTCTTTGCCAACACCACGATTCAAAAGCGTCAATTCTTCTTCGGTCTTCCTTATTCATTGTCCAGCTTTCCAATGCATATGATGAGATTGAAAATACCATGGCTTGGGTCAGGCAAACCTTAGTCTTCAAGGTGATGTCTTTGCTTTTCAACACTTTAAAGAGGTCTTTTGCAACAAATTTGCCCAATGTAATGTGTCTTTTCATTTCCTGACTACTGCTTCCATGGGTGTTGATTGTGGATCCAAGTAAAATGAAATCCTTGAGAACTTCACTCTTTTCTCCGTTTATCATGATGTTGCTTATTGGTCCAGTTGTGAGGATTTTTTTTCCCCTTATGTTAAGGTGTAATCCATACTGAAGACTGTGATCTTTGATCTTCATCAGTAAGTGCTTCAAGTCCTCTTCACTTTCAGCAAGCAAGGTTGTGGCATCTGCAAAACACAGGTTGTTAATGAGTCTTCCTCCAATCCTGATGCCCTGTTCTTCTTCATGTAGTCAAGCTGCTTGGATTATTTGTTCAGCATACAAACTGAATAGGTATGATGAAGGAATGCAATCCTGACACACATCTTTCCTGACTTTAAACCACGCAGTATCCCCTTGTTCTGTCCAAAGAACTGCCTCTTGATCTATGTACAGGTTCCTCATAAGCACAATTAAGTGTTCTGGCATTCCCATTCTTCGAATGTTATCCATAATTTGTTACGATCCACACAGTCGAATGCCTTTGCATAGTCAATAAAACACAGGTAAACATATTTCTAGTATTCTCTGCTTTCAGCCAGGATACATCTGACATCAGCAATGATATCCCTGGTTCCCCATCCTCTTCTGAATCTGGCCTGAATTTCTGGCAGTTCCCTGTTGATGTACAGCTGCAGCCACTTTTGAATGATCTTCAGCAAAATTTTACTTGCATGTGATATACATGATATTTTTCGATAATTTCCGCGTATGGTTGGATTGCCTTTCTTGGGAATAGGCGTAAATATGGATCTCTTCCAGTTGGTTGGCCAGGTAGCTGTCTTCCAAATTTCTTGGCATAGACAAGTGAGCACTTTCAGTGCTGTTTCCATTTGTTGAACCATCTCAATTGATATTCCGTCAATTCCTGGAGCCTGGTTTTTCGCCTATGCTTTCAGGGTAGCTTGGGCTTCTTCCTTTGGTACCAGCAGTTCCTGATCATATGCTGCCTCTTGAAATGGTTGAACATGGACCAATTCTTTTTGGTATAATGACTCTGTGTATTCCTTCCATCTTCTTTTGATGCCTCCTTAGTCGTTTAATATTTTCTCCATAGAATCCTTCACTATTGCATTGATTTTTTCTATTTTTTATTCAGTTCTTTCAGCTTGAGAAATGCTGAGCATTGTCTTCTCTTTTCGTTTTCTATCTCCAGCTCTTTGCACACATCATTATAATACTTTATTTTGTCTTCTAGCTGGGCTGTTTGAAACATTCTGTTCATTTCTTTTACTTCATCATTTCTTACTTTTGCTTTAGCTGCTCTATGTTCAAGAGCAAGTTTCAGAGTCTTCTGACATCCGTTTTGGTCTTTTCTTTCTTTCCTGTATTTTTAATGACCTCTTGCTTTCTTCATGTATGATGTCCTTGATATCACTCCACAACTCGTCTGGTCTTCAGTCATTACTGTTCAACTGGTCAAATCTATTCTTGAGATCGTCTCTAAATTCGGGTGGGATATACTCAAGGTCGTACTTTGGCTCTCATGGACTTGTTCTAATTGTCTTCAGTTTCAGCTTGAACTTGCAGACGAGCAATTGATGGTCTGTTCCACAGTCGGCCCTTGGCCTTGTTCTGACTGATGATATTGAGCTTTTCCATCGTTTCTTTTCACAAACGTAGTTGATTTGATTCTTGCGTATTCCATCTGGCAAGGTCCATGTGTATAGTTGCCGTTTATGTTGGTAAAAAAAGTATTTGCACTAAAGAAGTCATTGGTCTTGCAATATTCTATCATGCAATCTCTGGCCTCCTTTCTATCACCAAGGTCATATTTTCCAACTACCGATTCTTCTTTGTTTCCAAATTTTGCATTCCAATCACTCATCATTATCAATACATCCTGACTGCATGTTCGATCAATTTCAGACTGAAGAAGTTGGTAGAAATCTTCAATTTCTTCATCTTTGGCCTTAGTGGTTGGTGCATAAATTTGAATAATAATCGTATTAACTGATCTTCCTTGTAGGCGTATGGATATTGTCCTGTCACTGACTTCAGGATAGATCTTGAAATATTCTTTTTGACGATGAATGCAACACCATTCCTTTTCAAGTTGTGGCTCCCGTCAGAGTAGACCATATGATTGTCTGATTCAAAATGACCAATACCAGTCCATTTCAGCTCACTAATGCCTAGGATATTGATGTTTATGTGTTCCATTTCATTTTTGATGATTTCCAATTTTCCTAGATTCATACTTCGTACATTCCACATTCCAATTATTAATGGATGGTTGCAGCTATTTCTTCTCATTTGGAGTAGCGCCACATCAGCAGCTGAAGGTCCCAAAAGCTTGACACCATCCACATCATTAAGGTCGACTCTATTTTGAGGAGGCAGCTTTTCCCCGATTGTCTTTTGAGTGTCTTCCAACCTCAGGGGCTCATCTTCTGGCACTATATCAGACGATGTTCTGATGACTAATTCTTTTCAGAAGTAGACTGCCGAGTCTTTCTTCCTAGTCTCTTAGTCTGGAAGGTCAGTTGAAACCTGTCCACCATGTAAGACTCTGCTGGTATCTGAATACCAGTGGTATAGCTTCCACCATCACAGCAACATGCAATCCCCCACAGTACGACAAACTGCAGACACGTGGGGGCCTGAGATGTTATCTACTTTAATTTTGATCTTTTCCACATTTTGTGTATCTATGCCTTCTCTTTTCCATTTGAAATTCTAAAACAAACTTAAATCTCATTTTGTATGGCTTGTCCTCCTGGCTCCAGACTATCCATGTTTTATTAGTTCTTATAGAGTCCAAGAGATTGATATTCCTAATATGCTGTTCCTTCATTTCACCCTTGGGTTCAAATTTTTTTAATAGTGCCTTATTTTCCCCAGAGTTAAAACATATTCTGAGTTAAAGTTATGCAAGAAACTCTCAAATGCAGCTCTTACTTATTTTCCTTGATTCCCATCATTTATCAACTCATGAAGGAGCCCTGGTAGAGCAAGGTTAAGCCCTCTGCTGCTTTCCAAAAAGTTGGCAGCCTTAACTAACCCAGTGGCTCTGCGGGAGAAAGCTCTGGTGATCTGTTCCCGTAAAGATTACAGCCTAGAAAACCCTTTGGGCCGTTCTACTCTATCACATGGGGTCACTACGAGTAGAAAACTGCTAGACAGCACCTAACAACAGCATCACCTCATGAACCTTCTTCTTTTCTGAACTCTTACTTCTCCATTTCCTTTATATGCACCGCAGGATCTACTTCATACTAGTGTCACTGTTGCCACCTAAACATAGTCTTTACTTTATTTCTGAGTACTTTTCCTTGTGCATCTTTCTTTGTTTGGAATACCTATTTAATCCCTCCTATCAAGACTGACTGCCAAATTCTCACCTCATGCTGTTCTTCTTGAGTGGTGTCTATTTATTTCCAACTTATAGCAACCCCATAGGGTTGCCGCATAAGTTTTTCTTCGCTATAATCTTTACAGAAGCAGATCACCAGGTCTTTCTCCCACAGATCTGCTGTGTGGGTTAGAGCTGCTAACCTTTTGGTTAGCAGCTAAGCGCTTAACTGTTTCACCACCAGTGCTCCTAAATTCTGCTTAAAAAAAAAAAAGAAACCCATTGCTGTTGAGTTGATTCTGACTCATCGTGACCCTATAGTGACTTTATAGGACAGAGTAGAACTGCCTCACAGGGTTTCCAAGGCTGTAATCTTTATGCAAGCAGACGTTTTGCATAACTGACGTTTTGGTTAGCAGCTGAGGTCTTAACCACTGAGCCAAGAGGGCTCCAAAATCCTGCTTACTCTTTAATAAATTCTTGCTTCCTAGTCTCATCATTACTTCCAAAAAAATAAGTTTTAGTATTTTTAATGTACCATGATATATGTTGGAAGTTATCTGTCACTAAGTTATGGTACTCTGTACTATCCTGGTGCTTATATATGTGTGTGTGTGTGTGAGTGTTTATATATTCTTCGTGAACTTTTCTTCCCTAAATAACGAAAATTGTTAGAATTTAGGTGTTCAGATGTGCTCATATGTGCACACTTGCTGGAACTTTGTCCTATATAATGTGAATAATAAAATAATTATTAAATTGAATTAAAAGATAACATCTGTGCTCTAATGGATTCATAGTAGGCATATATTTCAAAGAAGGAGAAACTACTCAGTCAGAGTGTTGAAATGGAACCAGACTCATGCAATGCAATAAAAATACAACTTCATTTTGGTCCCCTTTTCCTCCTTAAAATTTCATTCAGTGATTATGGCCTTTCCCTACATCTGGATAAACAGTCAGAAGGCCCCATGAAATTTATGATAACTCTTTTTAAATTGATGATCCTATCATCACATTAAGTAATACCACCAAATTACAACTAACATATTGAAGTATTCTGACCAAGGCTCTAATAGTCATTACAATCTTTATTTTTAGAAGAGAGTCTCACTCCCTCTACTGCAGGTGTACCACAGGCCTTTAGTGAAAGGAATTTTCCAGGCTTGTGGTCTGTTTCTCTCTTAACTCTGTCCCAACTCATCAGTTGTTCTTTGGATCCCTTCGACTTTGGGAAGTTATAAAGGAGGAGTAGTAGTATAAAACAATTCTTGCTTGACTGAGGTCCAAACTTGTGTTTTCTGTGTTTGGCTGGTGGAGAGTGGGAAATCACAGTATTGCAGCAGCTCTCAGCAAAGAAATAACTTCCCAAATCCTTTTTAATATCTACGCTGTATGATATTTTATATCCCCTTTTGGGGGTAAGGGTGATTTTAAGTATTAAATTATGTTACAAATATTTCTTTTGATGAGATGCATATACCTCACAACTCAACTCACCTTTGAATTTAGTATCCGTCATAGCATCTCATGTAAAACTGCTAGGTTAACACCCTATTTCCCTGAAGAGAACCACACTGCCTATCTCACTATACAAGCTCCATGGGAAATCATCAGATTTCAATCAATAACGCTGCAGTAGTTGTGTTAACATGACTCCTGAAGCCTGAAAATTATATATACATGATTTTATATTTATCGTATATATACATATACATACATATATACATATACATATATATACATACATATACACACACATATATCTATCTATATGTATATATACACACACATATATATATATATGGAGTCCTGGTGGCACGGTGGTTAAGTGTTCAACTGCTAACCAAAAGGTTGGCAGTTCGAATTTAGCAGCTGCTCCTTGGAAACCCTGAGGGACAGTTCTACTCTGTCCTATAGGGTTGCTATAAGTCAGAATCCACTCGACAGTAATGGGTTCGGTTTGACTTGGTTTATATATATATATATATATACACGCATATATATATATATATATATAGTTATAGTTATTTTTTCATTCCATCTGTTCTCATCAGTGCCATGGAAGAAGCCCAATGTAGTATAGTCTCAAAGTTACATAGTTATCAGATTCTGTCTATCCACCCACTAGTACTTTGGGATGTAGTTCCACAGATCCGAACATAGTTCAGTGGTGCTTTCCTTGGCATTCTTAAAGAATGTAAGAATATTTAAGGAAAGCAAAAAAAAAAAAAAAGGATAGAAGGACAGGTTGTTAGTATATATATGTATCTATATAAACTTATCATTCTATGTCTCACCTAAACTTTTTCCCCTGGGGTCTAAAATTCAACTTATCAAGAGTTAGCATTATATTATTGCAGGGTGGAAGTCACACACTATGAAGATATGCATTTTAATACAGAGTCTAAGAGACAGTGCATACATGTAAAAGGGCATACCCAATGTAGCAAGAAATTTTGAATTTACATTTCAGTTCTGCCACTTATTTTCTTTGTGTCCTTGACCTTGAATAAAACACCTAACCTCTTTAAGATGCAATATCTTGATCTGTAATGTAGGGAATAGTAATTTGTTACCCATCTTGTAGGTTTGTGCTGAAAATTAAAGGAAATAATCCATGCAAAGTGCTTAATGATAATTATTATTAATAAATACACAAATTTATTTATTTATTTATGTATTATACTTTTATATATAAAGTCTAAAAATAGAGTGTAAGTTATTTTATTATGAAAATAAAGGTGATGAGAGCTAAAGTATATCACATGCTTATTCTTAGACAAATGATTTATCTTCTCAAATCAATTGTATGAATCAATTTTTCTGCTACAAATGAGGATATCAAAATCAATGAGTTTCAAATCTCTGTAGTGAATTATAGAATGTGAAAATGGAATTAAAAATGTATTTTTGTACCTGTTCTTTGCATTATTCTTTATAAGAACATCAAGAATATTATTGCTATAATTCACCCCAGCATATTGAGATAAATGCAAATTCTTTCAACAAGCATTTTTCAAATTGTGTGTGAATGTGTATATATATATATATATATATATATATATACACATTTATCTATGTTTGTGATGTTGTTAGGTGCAGTCAAGTCATTTCCGACTCGTAACAACCTTATACGACAGAGCAGAATTGCCCCATAGAGTTCCAAGGAGTCACTGGTGGACTCGAACTGCTGATGTTTTGATTAACAGCCTGAGCTCTTAACCACTTCACCACCAGGGCTCCATATATGTAATAAGTATTGGTGGAGAGAGATATCAAACCCAAATCAGAACAGAATATATTAAAGAGTTAGTAACAACTCACACAATATATTGGGTGCGGGCAATATGTCTATTATGCAATTTAATAACTTCAAAACAGGTAAACAGTTGAGTAGCATACAGAAGTACTAGAGCATTCTTAACGGACATGGAGAATAAAGGAAGAATATAAGAAATCTATTAAAACCAGGTATTAAGTTTGTTAGTAAATTGCAACAGAGGTGAAAAAGTGCATTATTAAAATATGTATAAAAATGATTACTCTGGAAGAAATCGTTCTATGAACTAAGTGGTGAGAAATATCAGTTTGAAGAAAGATCATTATTTTGATTTTAAACATGTTACCGTTTAAGTGAAAACATGGTAAGCATAGTAAGATTACATACATAAATTTATGGACAATAGCAGAATTGATAGTCTAAACTGGAGCTCAAATGTCACATAAATATTTGGGATGCCCAAGAGTGGAAGTTAGACACATGACCTGGATGATAGAAACTGAATGATGTAAATCTTATACTATGAATTATTATTTGTTGTGTGAAACAATGAAGAATTCCAAGCTTCCAGGGATATTCTAAATTTTTGCTTTATACTGTGGTGAACTCTGTACCATTTATATATATCCTGATACTTTCTAAACTCTATAAATGATACTGGAACTTTTCCTGTAGGAATAGAAGAGGTAGAGTCAGGATTTTTCATGGCTTCTGTGTTAGTCTGCTTTAGAGTTATAATGATATGTTGCAAACCACTGCTCAGTTGTACCATGCATCACTCTGCTCATATTATTAGCCAAACAAGTCACCTGATCAAGCCCAGATCACTGGGACAGGGGTAAGAGTGAGCAGAATGAATATATGCTTAATTGATCACAGTCAGAACATGAGGACTATCTTGAAAGTAAAAGTGCCTGGCACATATTAAATGTTCAAGTAATATTTGCTGAATAATCTGAAAGCAAAAGTTTATTATCAATTATGTGTATATTATGCCTAATCTTCCTTTTTTTCTTAAGGTCTTATTATTCTATTACCTTTAAGAACTGTAATTACAATTATAGTCTTATTGTCCATAACTTCATTGTTTGTTATTTCTATTTGTCTATAGAAAATTATTTATAAAACATGTCATTTCTATAACTACCTGAGAATATATTTCCCACATTTGAATAAATACTGCTAAAATTTTAATAGTTTCCACGGGATAACATGAAGATTTAGCACTGAAAAATTCTGTGTCTTACATATAGTGGAATATTTGAACACTTAATATTCAATTAGGTTCAGATAAACAAATGCATGTAAATTACTATGTACAATCTGATTAGAGGTCATTGGTTCTCTCCCAGGAGATGAACTTTCTTCCCTGTAAAACTCTAATTGTGGCAACCTTGTCATGAATCAGTCTGTCTGATTATTTTGAGTTTATTTGGTTACTTAATTTTCTTTTGTTATTAGACACATTTGGAAAATATGTGTATTCACATAAACGATGATATTTTCAGTAGTGGCTTTAAGAATTTTGGGGAAAATGTGCTAATATGATTTTTTATTAGCAGAATACATCAACAAATTCTTAGGGAACATAGGTAGATTTATTCTTCCCAACTTGTGTACCTGGTCACATTATGAGCATTTATCATAGAATGTTATAGCTGAATGGGACCTAAAAGATCATCTAGCCCAGAGTCAGCAAACATATACTCAACTCTGCAGTTGCAATGTGAAAGCAGCCATAAATAATATGTAAAGAAATGGGTGTGGCTGATTTCAATAAAACCATTTTTACAAGAAAGAGGTGAGTCAAATTTGATCCCCTGGCTGTAGTTTGTAGACCCTTGACCTAGTCCAATATGTTTATTCATCAAATAAAGAAGTTGAGAATGAAAAGGGTTGGAGATTATTATCCCACCATCATTTATGTAATTCCTACAATTTGATGAAAAGTGAAGATATAGCTTGTATTGTATGTGTGTTTAGAACCCAAAATTCATAATTCCTGTTTGATAATCCAGTATTTTTGACTACTCCATTCTATCATATATCTTGGAAGTTCATTCTTTTTTTTATTAAGCATAAATATTCCTTTAAATATTGAATCATTGTAAAGCATTTTTAATTTCACCTCACTTGTTCAGATAAAAAAAAAAATAATGCATGCATACTCTTGACCAACTTCGAATATGGATTATTTTAACTTAACCGATAAAGTGCTAAACCACAGGACATGTTACTTCTTGAACACGTTCTTTGGAATGTAATGATCAAAAAAAGAATATTAATAGTTTGTAAATCATTGTTTAGAGTTTTAGAAAATTGCTTCTCTTTCAAGATATTTCTTTAGTAATTACTTTGACTACGAATTATCTTTGTTAGCTCATATGATTATGTCGATATGTGCATTTCTTAATTTATTAAAACCAAACTATTTTTTCCAGCAATATTGTATGTCACATACTTCTAAATTTGTAGTATAGCAACTTAGAAATATGCCCTATATTCCATGCATTGTGGAGAGATGGGGGTGACAAAAGAAAGGTGAAGGGGTATTAAGATAGTTGCTTTGTTGTGTTTTGTTTTATTTACAAGGGAGAAATAACATGCCAAAGAAAAAGGTCAAGTAGAGAGAGGATATCAATGATGAGGAGAGCCAGTGAGAACTTCTGGAGCAATGTCTTTGAGAAGCAAGAGGAGATGGGATCAAGTGCACATTTAGATACACATCTGCTTAGTTACATCATTAAAATGACTCTATATGAAATTAACCTTTCTCAATTGTCATGTTACTGCATATTTGGAGAGACTAGTTTTTTTTTTTTTTAATGGGAATGATTCATGTCAAGTAATCAGAGAAAATGTAGAATGTATAGACACAGATGCAGAAAGTCTGGTTAACAAGGTTAATATGGTGAAGAACACTAGTGAAAGTTCTCATCAGGTTGCTACAATTATTTCAATGAAATAAAGAGCAAGATCAAAGCTGTAGTGTAGATAGTGGGGGAAGATTAAAAACAGAGGAGAAAGCATGAGATATTGGTCTAAGAGAGAGGAAGAATAAATGGACTAGGAAAATGTAGTATCATTGTTAGCCAGCAAAAGGACACACTTGAGAGGAGTGACAAGGGAAAGCAGTCAATATGATGGCAAGGTCACATTTATGTCATTTTCAGGCCATGTTTAGCTGTGTAGGGCAGGTTCTGAGTAGGGAGACAGCTGGATTTATTCAGGGCAGAGATTTCAACAAAAAAGTACAATAAAGTGAGATAAGCGCAAACACATTAAGATATAAGTAAGAAAGGGAATGTCAAAATTGTTGGCCATGAAGGTAAAAGTTAGGAGTTCCTGGGTGGGATAAACTGCTAACACACTCAGCTGTTAATCGAAAGCCTGGAGGTTTGAGTCCACCTAGACATGCCTTAGAAGAAAGGACTGGCAATCTGCTTCTGAAATATCATCAGTTGAAAACTCTATGAGGCAGAGTTCTACTCTGAAACACATAGGGTCACCATGAGTCAGATTGGACTTGATAACTTTTTTTGTAATGGAAGTAAACTCTTCCATTACCAATTTTTTTTATTGGTATTTTTTAATTTTTGATGGCATGTGTTTTCAGTATTTAAATGCACGCTTACCACTTGAGTGTGTTTAAATTTTTGGTTGGTAGGGTTAAGCCAAAATGGAGGGAAGTGAAGATACCAGGGGGTTGAGGCACAGTAAAGATGTGCTAGGATCACTGCATGGTGGTTCCCTCTGGTGTGGAATAATTAATAAATATAAGCCAATTGTTGAGGAGTAGAGAGATTTATCTGTCTTTGCTAGTTTATGCTTGTTTTGAAGTTGCCATTTTTCAATTTGACCAGGAAGAGAGGAATAGAATTTTTAAATTCATTCATGCACTGCATAATGTCCCTTCAATGTCTGACCACATAAACGTCCCTGGTCACATAAGTTCAGAAATCCCAATGGGAGAACGGGACGTAGATGACATAATCAGACATAGCAAAGACAACAGCTTCCCTCACACAACACACATATTTTATGGCTCTTGTATTCAAAGCGACTGTGCTGCCAGGTCCCCTTTTGTTATTACGAACTTTTGTATATTCCTTGAATTTTTAATATAATAGGCTTTATGGTGGGTTGGTTTATAACTGTAGGTTGTACATAAGTAGAACTTTCATAACCCAGGGACTGCCTGTATATAATATGGTGTTCACACAATGCTCAAATCATGTAACATCCTATTTAACAGAACGTAGAATGGACATTAAGCGATGCATGACTGTATAGTAAAGCGAATTTTAAATAAAGAAAAATGTTGGAAAATGGAATAATTCAAAAAAGTTAGATACAGTGAAAAAAATTAGGACTTAATAAAAAATCTGGAAACTCTATTATTATAATTTTATTGAATCTTTTACTTTTGGAGAATAGAAACAGTCATATGACTTGTTTTATCTTAGTCTCTCTGCCATGAGTCTGTGAAAGGTCAGACACAGGCCAAATGATGAGGCAGTAGCCGGTTTGATTCTGAAGCCTCAGAAACAGAACTGGCTGCTGACAAAGGAATTATATTCTCACTTTCACCGAGCCTCTTAGATGTCCTCTCAAATAAATATTCTAACTGTGATAGCAATAGACACAGTAATCCATGAAAGAAGAGCCCCAGTAGTGGAAAGCAGATGAATACAGACAATGAAAAAGATTCAACTGGAATGCATTTAAACATCACGTTATTGATGGCTTTTGGCAATGAAAGATAAAACGTAACTATAGCGATTTACAACTCTCAGTTTCAGATATAAGGCAAAAGTGAATAGCTCTGTTTTGCAAGGAGATTAAATATTTTATTCTTTACTTGAAAAATAAATGAACTCGATGTTTGATTCTGATTCAATATGAAAAGGGAGAATGTACTTTTTTTTTTAAAATGAGGAGTTAAACTCTTCTTAAAGCTTACTTACTCCGAGTTAAAATCCTCATTAAAAATGATTTGACACATCCAGGAACAAATTTGTTATATTGAAACAAATATGACAATACAGTGAATTTTTTGAAATAACTTCCAAACTGCTATTTGGTTTTTATACTTGTAGGAAAATTTAAATTAAAAAACATGATGTAATTTGCATTCATTGTATAGTTAAGATTTTAACTGTTACGCATAACACAAGAATTGTTTATTATCTAGGTATATGGGTCACTGTCAACTGGCATCATTATTGGTATTGACAAGAAAAATATTTGTTATAATGAAAAATTTTTCTATAATGGCGATTGTTTTTCTCCTGAATAATATGTAATGAGAAGACGCTAATTCAATTTTCTATCCTCAGCCTTAGAGATAAATGAAATCCCACATTATAATATGAATATGCAAGCAATAAATTATCTGCTACATTTAATTCTTCTATGAAAACAAAATATGGAAATATCTTTTCGTAGAGATGTTCATTAAATGTCAAGAACATATCAAGCGTAAAACCTGTGCAGAAAAGAATAGCAAAAACGGGCGAGAGCAATTCTGTTTAACAGGCATCAGACTTATCTGTTTATTAGATATGATTTTGGAATTATAGAATAAATGAATTAGAATGATTTCCAAATAATTATAAGTTCCAAGCATTGTCATCTATATAAACATGCCTGTGTTTTAACTAGGATTCCCTGGTGGAAGAAGTGGCTAAGCACTCAGCTAGTAACTGAAAGGCTGGTGGTTCAAACTCACCCAGGGATGCCTCAGAAGAAAGTCCCGGTGATCTGCTTCTGAAAGGTCAAAGCCTTGAAAACCCTGGGAGTGTAGTTCTCTGCAGCACATGGGGTTATGATGAGTTGGAAATGACTCCTTGTCAACTACTATTTGTTTTGTTTTTAAGTAGAGACAATTCCTTACTCTAGTTTGACAAGTTAAGTTGATTGCCAGTGAGAACTTTGGTTTATTGCAATTATTTTATACTCTCAGGGGTGACAGTATAGTTTAGTAAGCTCTAGAGTCAGCCAACTTGGGTTCAAATTCAGGTCTCTCTCATACTATCTATTATATGATGATATTGGCACTCACACCCTCATCTCCTCTTCTTTCTTCTAGGTACAATCCGAAGTTCCTTCCAGCTGAACAAATCCATGTGAGGATGAACTAGAAAAATAATGTGTGTCACTTCCAGGCTGAACCACTTAATTGTTTATCTGTCTCTCACTGTTGCCAAGATGGTTAAGGTTAAGAGAAATGGACACTGGATAGAGAAGAGTTGTCACAAGCGTGCCTTTCAGATCTACAAGAGATTTTGCATGACTAAAATTCAGATTTGATGTGTTAATCCACTGAAAAAATTAGGTTCATTCATACCAACCCACCCCGGCTATGTGACCTTAGGCAAGAACTTGTTCTTAGTTGCTGTCGAGTCAGTTTTGACTCATGGTGATCCCATGTGTGCAGAGTAGAACTGCTCCACAGGGTTTTCAAGGCTGTGACATTTCAGAAGCAGATCGCTAGGCCTGTCTTCCAAGTGACCTCTGGGTGGGTCTGAACCTCCAAGTATTCAGCAAGTTGTTGAGCACTAAATCATTTGTGCCACGGAGGGATTCCTGGCAAAAAAAGTTAACATCCCTCAATTTCAGTTTTTTTCTTCTATAAATAGAAAGCAATATAACACAGACATGAAATGATCAAATTTTTATCTCTTATGTTTAAAAAAGACGTTAGATTACCTGTGGGGGAAGAAAGAGATGTGGAATTTAATTTATTGGATTTGTGATCACCATTCGTTCTGTCTATATAAAATAAATGAAATGTCTGATTTAGTACTTAGTGGGAAGGTTTTTTGTTTGTTTTGTTTTGCTTGGCTTTGTTTTATCTCTCACAGACAAATATTTGAACTATATGATGAGTCCTAGTGCCTTATATTAGTGAACCAAAGGCAAAGCATCTCTTTTGGGAAAAACATGTCCCCAGATCTTCTAAGAGATCTAGAAAAGCTAAGGCGAGTGAAGCCCAGGATTACTCATAGAACATCATCCATTGTTAAAAGTGAAATGAGTCCAACTTTAAAAGCCAAAAACCAAACCCATTGCCGTCGAGTCTGTTCCAACTCATGGCGACCCTGTAGGACAGAGTAGAACTGCCCCACAGGGTTTCCAAGGAGCAGCTGGTAGATTCAAACTGGTGACCTTTTTACTGGTAGCTGAGCTCTTAACCACTGCACCACCAGGGCTCCAGTCCAACTTTAAGAAGGAGGAATATGTCATGTGGAAAATGATGGCAGATTCTTTATGGAAATGATTTCTAAAGCAGAGAAATAAATGTACCCTCAAATGGTAAGCAAGTAAGTAAACAAAGTAAGTTTTCAAAAATCAAATACTATTGTCTTTAAAATGTTGCCTTTAACATTAGCAAGTGTTTAAATTGTATGGACTTATACATGCAGAAACTTCATTTTTTTTTTTTAATTTGTTATGGCATAGAATTTTTTGGAGATCTAGTTTAAGGAAAGGAACAAAGAAACTACTTAGTTTTAGACAACTTAAAGTAAACGTGGAGGTGCACTTTTTTTTTAACTTTTGAGTACCAAATATTTTAGTCTTGAGCAAAATTCTAAATTGTGATGTTCGTCACTACCCTCTAGTCTTGATCATAGTGCCTGGAAAAATTACAAACACAAAACCAAATTTAACAAGTAATATCTAGATTCCAGTATTTAAAGTTAAGTAAATATTTACAATGGGTTTGTCTCTGTATATCAGTCCACACACTAAGGCTATATAATAAATGAGCTAGACAAAATACAACTAATAAACAAATAATTTACATTAACAGCTACTGTTTTTTTCTCTGTTATGCAAAGCATCTATAATTTTTTAAGCATTTAATTAACTGTTACTTAAGAGCCTCTGGATATAAATACACCATCTTAAGAATTCCTAATCTCCCTTACATTGCTCTTTTTTCCACTACAGTATTTTTCATATTTTAACATAACATACAATTTACTTTTTATTATGTTATTGTTCATTGCTTTACTTACAAACTCCCTTCCATGCTATGGTTCTGGAATATAACCCACTGCCCCCAGGGAATTCTATGTTTTTTTTTTTTTTCTTCTTCTTCCTGTAATGTAGCTCTGCCTAGAACAGAGTCTGGCTTCTAGTAGACACTTAATAAGGCAAAAGGTAGGTCCTCTATGAATGTAATGAATATGCAGTGATTGTGTCCCACAGTTGTTACGCGTCTCACAAGCAAGGCAAAAAACATGGGGGAACCAAAGACAACAATCTTGATTCTAGGCTGCAATCAAAGAAACAAATACATGGTGGATGTTCTGAAAACAAAAACAAATAAAACTGAGATTACTCTTTTGCTCAGAGACGATTCTGCCTAGTGGATTCTGCTTAGTCATGAGCACAGCTTCTCAGGAGGATTCCTTTGTTAGGAATAAGAGACAATGTGTTATTGGAGTAACCACACAGCACCAGGAATCTTAACAGGAGTTCAGCATATAGCCACATGTGATGGTTAACATTGTGTGTCAACTTCCTTGGACCATGATTCTCAGTGAGAACCCAATCTAAGACACCATGTTAAAGAATTACATGTTTTCTAGTGGAAATCAATGTCTGTGTCTTGATGGGAAAACTATGGAGATTTTTTTTTTTTTCCTTTTAATGGCCTTTGAACTAAGATTTTTTTTTTTACATCATTTTTTTTCTCTTTTTCGTTTTTAAAGGCAGAATATGCAGCAGAGAACATATGTGTCCTGAAAAGTCTCATATCTGTACTATCTGGCCCTATGCAGAAAAAGTTCACTAACCCTGGTCTAGATGATCTAAATGTTCTCATCTACCTCGAATATCGTTTCATATAGACATATATGCATAAATTTAAAGATGTTGATGACTGTTTATGTTGAATTCTATTTGGCTTTATATAGTATCTATGGTGTCAAAGAATCTGTATATGTACATCTGCAGATAATTTTTTGACATAGAATAAGAAATAATTTGATAGAATAAATGTTTGAATAAATGTAAAAGAAGAGTCCCATAAAGGAAAAAAATGACCCATAAGATACAAATGTCTCTTCAACAAAGACATTGTTGGATAGAGACACAAAATTTCCCACTGTTAAAAATTGATGTTTATGATAATAATTTTTTCATAAATGGGTCAAAAATTTCTTCAGAGCCTCTAATTGTACTCAGGGCATGTCATAGAAGCTTATATTTGCTTAGCAGAGAAGAAAAGTATAATGTTATCTACGCAATGAAGATGGTAATCATTTAATAACCAGTGCCCTGGTGGCACAAGGGTTAAGAGCTTGGCTGCTAACCAAAAGGTCGGCAGTTCAAATCCACCAGCTGCTCCTTGGAAACACTATGAGGCAGTTCTATTCTGTCCTATAGGGTTGCTATGAATTGGAAGGAACTTGACAGCAACGGATTTGGTGTTTTTTTGTTTTGTTTTATCAGTACCTATGAGCCCACCAGCCACTCTGAGGGAGAAAGATGTGGCAACTGGCTTCAGTAAAGATTACAGACTTGGAAATGGTATGGGGCAGTTCTATTCTGTCTCATAGGGTCTTTATGAGTCAGAATTGACTAAATGGCATTGGGTTTAGTTTTTTTTGTTGTTGTTTTTGAGTTTTGGTTTTAACAAGTAAACTGAATATGCACACAGTTAACAAGTAAAGTGAGTATGGGCACAGTCATTAGCAGTTCAATGCAAATACAATGTCAGCTTCTTCCTTGTGGAGCTTTCTTCATGGAGCCAGATCTACGGCCCCAAGCAGCTAGAAGTTAAAAGGTTAAACTTTCACAATCCAGAAATGCAAAAACCAAATAAATATTTTACTATCTCTCAGTATATTCACATCACAAGTCGTCATTATGACTACCATCAAACAACATCCCCACTCCTCGCACATAAACAAACATTTTCAAATATTACTTGGGCATTACTAGTCAAGCAATAATAATAATATTTGGATGCATAAGAATTGTAATTTTATCAATTATTTGTATCTTTGTCTCTGTCAGTATAAGTTTACTTCTAATTGATTCAACCTCCTTTGGATAAGTTGTCAAAAAAAAAAAAAAATAGCTTAAATTCTGTAGTAGGATAGTCTGTCTCCTCTCAAACAGTCACTCTGTATCTACTCTGGATTTCCAACATGGCTCCTTGATGTACTGAAATATTATATGTTTTTTATTTGCTGTGGTTGAATTAAGTACCCCAAAAAGATATGTTGAAGCCTAACCCTTGGTATCTATAAATGTGATCTTATTTGGAAAAAACGTCTTTGCAAATGTAACTAGTTAAGTTAACATGAAGTCATATTTGAGTAAGATGGGCCCTAATCCAATATGACTGGTTCTTTATTTAAAAAAAAAAAAAAAAAAAAAACAACACAATGAGAAGGAGGCTATTTGATGATGGAGGTAATTACTACAGTTATGCTGCCACCAGCCAAGAGAACGCCAAGGGCTACCAGAAAATGGGAGAGACGGGAAAGGATTTTTCCCTTGAGACTTCAGAGACAGCATTGCCCCGCTGGCACCCTGAATTCAAACTTCTACACCCCAGAACTGTGAAAAAATAAACGTATGTTGTTTTAAACCACATGATTTGTGGCAATATTTTACACTAGCCCTAGGAAACGAACGTAATACACATAGGAAGAAGTAGCTGGCCTATATATCCATTACTCAGCTGCCCTCTGGGTACTCGTTGGATATTTTTCTTACCAAATGGTGACTTTGGGTTCTCAAAATTAATATAATTTTCCTTCCCCATAGAGGGTATGAGGACATTTCTGACTCTTTGCTACCACAGACAATACCTGGGAAATCTGGGGGTAGAGATTGCTTACTCATGGCCTCTCACTGCCTAAATAGGACTCACCACCACTCCAACCAGCTTGAGTGCAAAATTTACAATTTTCATACATCTCCATTTTATTGGATATGTATTGGCCTCCATTACATATAAGACTGCAGTATAGCAAACATCTATATTACTTGCTGATTACAGCTCTCTTTGCTTAAACTGAGAGAGCCAAACCATTTGAGCTAAAGCCTGTGATTCTGTTAGCGACTTGGTGTGCAGAATCTGATAGTTATTCAGTTTCATAAGAACAAAGAAAACATAGCAAAAATTTATCGTTCAGGCCCCATTCTAAGATTCTGACTTCTGGAAAAACTAAGCTTCTCCATGGAAAACTAAGGCTAATTCCAGCAGTTAGGCCCCAAGTTATAAAGGTAATCGTTGGCTCAGAAATAGAAGAATTGTTTTGAAGAAAAATCTGACCTTAAAAAATCTTTAGCTAGTAATGACATTGCTAAGAGTAGCTTGAGTCATCCTCAGAACCCAGAGAGTGTAGTGACTCTGGCTTCATGTACATTAGGCTCAGCTGGAACACATTTCTCCCTTGAAGAAGAGAATTGAGGATAAAGATGATAAAATAACTCAGTAGGAGAAGGACCTGCAGTGAGACTGAGGTTAAGACATTAGCCCCCATTTCCTGCTTTCTGTAAAGGAATACTTGGGGCCCAAGAGCCTCTCCAGTCGCCATCCCCTCCACTAGAGTTTCACCAAGTGTTGCAAGAACTGCCTAAAATTTATCCTCAGTCAATGTAAGATTTGTCTAGGCTTAAGGCTGAATCCTTAAATAGATGAGATGAATCTTGTTGTTTCAACTCATAGCCACCTTGTGCACAGCAGAACAAAACACTACCTGCTCCTGCACCATCCTTACAATCATTGTTAGGTTTGAGCCCATTGTTGCAGCCACTCTGTCAATCTATCTCATTAAGGATCTTCTTCTATTTGGCTTACCCTCTATGTTACCAAGCAAGATGTCTTTCTCCAGGGATTGGTCCCTCCTGATAATATGTGTAAAGTGTTGTTACGTTGTTAGGTGCCGTCAAGTTGGTTCCAAGTCATAGTGACCCTATGTACAACAGAAGGAAACACTGCGCAGTCCCGAGCCATCCTCACAATCGCTGTTATGCTTGAGCCCATTGTAGCAGCCACTGTGTCAACCCATCTTGTTCAGTGTCTTCTTTTCTTTTCTCTAACCCTCTACTTTACCAAGCATGATGTCCTTCTCCAGGGATTGATCCAAAGTATGTGAGACAAAGTCTTGCAATTCATGCTTCTAATGAGCAGTCTTGTCCTGGAAGAAGTACAACCAGAATGCTCATTGGAAGGAAGGATGGCAAGATTATGTCTTACATACTTTGGACATGTTGGCAGGAGCGATCAGTCCCTGGAGAAAGACATCATGCTTGGTAAAGTACAGTGTCAGCAAAAAAGAGGAAGATCCTCAATGAGATGGATTGACACAGTTGCTGCAACAATGGGCTCAGGCATAACAATGATTGTGAGCAAGGCACAGGACCGGGCAGTGTTTCATTCTGTGGTGCATAGGGTCACTATGAGTTGGAACTGACTTGATGGCACTTAACAACAACAAAAACAACAGTGAGTGTTCTGGCTGTACTTCTTCCAAAACAGATTTGTTCATCCTTCCGGTGGTTGACAGTATATTCAATAGTCTTCACCAATGCCATAATACAAAGGCATCAATTCTTATTTGGTCTTCCTTATTCATTGTCCACCTTTCACATGCATATGAGGTAATTAAAAACCATGGCATGGGTCAGGAACACCTTAGTCCTTAAAGTGACATCTTTGCTTTCTAACACTTTAAAAAGCAGCAGATTTGTCCAATGCAATGCATCCATTGATTCTTGACTGCTGCTTCCATGGGCATTGATTGTGAATCCAAGTAAAATGAAATCCTTGACAACTTCAATATTGTCTCCATTTATCATGTTGTTGTTTATTGGTCCAGTTGTGAGGTTTTTTGTTTTCTTTATGTTGAGGTGCAATCCATACTGAAGTCTGTAGTCTTTGATCTTCATCAGTAAGTGCTTCAAGTCCTCTTCACTTTCAGTAAGCAAGATTGTGTCATCTGCATAATACAGGTTGTTAATGAGTTTTCCTCCAATCCTGATGCCCCGTTCTCTTCATACAGTCCAGCTTCTCGGATTATTTACTCAGCATACAGACTGAGTAAGTGTGGTGAAAAGATACAACCATGACACACTCCTTTCTTGGCTTTCAACCATGTAGAACCTTGTTCTCTTCAAACGACTGCCACTAGATCAATGTACAGGTTCCTCATGAGCACAATTAAGTGTTCTGGAATTCCCATTCTTCACAATGTTAATCATAATTTGTTATGATCCACACAGTTGAATGCCTTTGCATAGTCAATAAAACACAGGTAAACATCTTTCTGGTATTCTCTGCTTTCAGCCA
>NW_004444060.1:5153077-5177803 GCF_000243295.1 Trichechus manatus latirostris | reverse complement strand
GAATGCCTTTGCATAGTCAATAAAACACAGGTAAACATCTTTCTGGTATTCTCTGCTTTCAGCCAATAGCCATCTGACCTCAGCAATGATAGCCCTTGTTCCATGTCTTCTTCTGAATCTGGCTTGAGTTTCTGGCAGTTTGAAGAATAATGAGTGTAAATAAATAATTGATATAATAAACTCAAGAATTTAGGAAAATAACAAAATAAGTCAATGAAAGAAAAAGGAAATATTTAATAAAGACGAAAATGTATTAACAATTTTTTTTATTGTTAGTTGCTATCGAACAAATTCTCACTTATGGCGACCTCACGTGTCCAGAGTAGAACTGTTCTATATAATTTTCAAGGCTGTAACATTTTGGAAGCAGTTTGCCAGGCACATCTTCTAAGGCACCTCTGGGTGGGTTTGAACTGCCAACATTTCAGCTAGTCGTCAAAACCTTAACAGCTTGTACCACCTCGGAAACTATATTAACAATTAGAATATAAAAATAAAGCCATTGATAAATCAATGCAATAGATGGTACTTGGAAAGAAACCAATTAAATAGATAAACCACTAGCTAATCAAACAAGGGAGTAATAATATAACCACACTGAGGGGGCTAATTATAGGACAATATTTTGCTCCACTCGATTTAAATAAATTTGAAAATTGACTTCAAATTCTCAGAAAACATGAATTACCAGGAGAGTATAAAATGTAAACAAACCAATTATCATGGTAGAACTTGAGAAAGCTGTCAAACAGCTCCTCTCCAAAATAAAACAAGACTCAGATTTTTCACAAATGTTTCTATCAAATCTTCAACATAGAAATATTTCCAGTGTTATTTCAATGTTTTCAAACAAAGAAAGAAAGAAAAGTTATCTCTCTTCTCTTCCACCAACTTCTTTTAAGAAGTCAGGATACCCTCTCTTTGTAAGTTCTTGCCCTCTTCAAATGCTAACTGATTTGAGTAATGTGCTAAGTGGCGATTATGGTAGCTGCCACGGGTTTCCAGTGCACATGTGTATGTCCCTTTCCTAGAGTTGGCTTCTCTTATCTCTGTTGGAAGGCTGACTACAACATTTGTGAAAATTGAGGGGTAATTGGATAGCAGAGCTTTTCTGTAGGAACATATGCTAGAAATAGAGAAATCAGGCCTGACAGCCCACAACTCTTGAATCAAGAAAAGATTTTCTCTGGTAATAAAGCATAACGGCATCTTCACCACTATTTTAGGCTGCTTGTTTTAGCTCTCCCTTTACTGTTCTGGAGTGACTTCATGTTAGATAGGTATTAATTCCTATCATCCTTTTTAAAAAAAAATGTTTTCTATTTAAATAATTAAGTCAATCCAGTTGTTTTTCCCTGATAGTTAGTTTATATTTAAATTCAGCTTGTCATACGAATTTAAATATAAAATGCCTATAATGAATCAATTGACTTTTATTCTACATAAAATAATAAAATATTTTAGTAATTTTTTCCTTTATGATTTACAGTGTTTTTTCCTACTAAAAGGAAACATATTTACTTTTGTATTTCAATTCTGACTACCTGAAAGCAGTCATTTGAACACTGCTGGAGAAAGAAAACAATGAAAGAAGAAAATAAATATTCATTGGCAGAAGGACAAGAAATTTTAGACTGTATGTTTTCAAAAGTTAATAAAAATAAAACTTCATTGATCTGCTTAAACATTTTGTGACGTATTGGCAGAAGAGAGATACGAGCAATATTTTAAATGCTTAGAACTAGTCCCTCACAATTTAAGTTTCAGTACTTTAGCAACCAACCATGACTAGTTCTACAATTCTAATGATAAACTGGCTGAAATGTAGCTATCTTTTTTGGAATGATTATGTCTCTTTTGTCAACATAGTGAATTTAATTTGATCAGAATTAACACAGTATCTGACAATGTCATTTTAATTACTTTAAGTTTAAAACACAACTATTACAGAAAAAAAAGAAAAATTTTACACAAAATGCATAAAATGACTCATTCTTTCTACAGATGGTTTCTTCTTTAAGGAAAATTGCTGCCAAGAAGAATATAAAATATTAAAATAAATTTCATTATGTCATTGCAAAGTTTTCGCAGTCTTTGGTTGTTATTTATGAAATACGAATACCAAATGTCTACTTTTTTTATAGACTTAAGTTAGCTCTAGTATCAAGACCAAATTTTGAATATACTTGAATTTGTAGTCCTCCCCTTCAACCTCAACTTATCTGATGTTAATGTATGCATGTATGCGTGCATGCTTGTGTGTGTATATAGATGTATGTATATATATACTTACATATATATAATCTCCATTTGGATTTGGATATGTGTCTGATCTCGTACTTCAAGGTTTCAAAATAAATTATCTTGACTCATTTTATTTAGCTTTCAAATATTACTCTAGAAACTTCTGTATTTTTACTTCTTTACTAGTTAGCTTATTTCCCTGTAACTAAACACTGGTTTACATTGAGCATAATTATAAGTAGTTCCTTTCTCATTTTTCACTAATCTTAGAAAAATTATATATATTTTAAGTATAAATTGTAAGCACTGTGTAGAACAATGAAGAAAGGGAGATATCAGTGCCTCTGATCAATCAACGATTATTCAGAATATTAAAAACCATTTTCCCAATTTAGTTTATTTCCTTTAAGTTACAATTTCCCCATCTTCTCTCAAAAATGAATTAAGGCTTAGTAAAAATATACTTATTTTTTAAAGCTCAAGGTCCCTGAATGGCACAAAAAGTTTACAACCACTAGTAACCAAAAGGCTGTTGGTTCAAACCATAGAGCAGTGTTGCAAAAGAAAGCCCTGACAATCTGCTTCTTAAAGATCACAGCCAAGAAAACCCTACGGATCAGTTCTACTCCGTAACACATGAGGTCACCATGAATCAGAATTGAATCAATGGCAATGAGTTTGATTTTGTTTTGTTTTTTTAAAGTTGAGATTTAAAAGTAACTCTCCCATATCTGAAGTTTCTTAGCATGAATGTCTATACCTTCTCTCATTACCTCCTACATCAGTCAGATTTGATCAGGGAAACAGGAAGCCCTCTAGTTATTTCAGGAAGTAAGGGATTGAATGCAAGTAATTTCTAGCTTATACAACCTTTGTGAGTCCTAGACCATTAAGAACAGGGAGACCTCTGCTGGTGGTGAGGAAATCCAGAAGTGCCGGAACTGCAGGAAAGCCACCTCTGAAGCTTTCGGCTGCCTAAGTACTGAATTCGGAGATTTTGCTGAGAACAGCAGGGACTTCTGGTAAAGCCCCAGGTCTGCAGCTGGAAATATACATGGGTCTGTTCACAGCTTCTGTTGGTAAAAAATTGCTTATCGTTTTCTCCCACTTTCCAAATCTTGCATGATTGTCTCTTATTAGTAGAATCTAAGCTGAAACTCTGTGGGTGAGGGTTTCTGGGAAATTGAAAACCCAGGCTTTTACACTATGATGCAGAATGAATGTAGAAAATGCCTAGTTGATAGAGACCATTCAGCTCCTTTCTGAGAGAAGAACTAGAAGAGGGATGCTTACAGAAGTTAAGAATGCTTGCTTGAGCTTTTCAGAGCGATGAAATGCAACCTCGGATTTCCCTAACTCCGATGAACTGCCCATTTAATTAACATTTGGGGAGCTGTCTAATACAATGCTAGAAAGTCAAACTATTTTCAGTATAATTATTTCATGCGTTTAGAGCAGAACATTTATTATATGGTGGAACATATTACAAGCACTCAGAATACACTGACTTCAAGAGGTTCCCAGATCTGCGGGAAAGATGGAGAAGTAGAAGAAATGTTACAAAACAGTCTTAAGAACGAGATAGCAAAGGTATTAGAGGGCTCCAGGGGAGCATGCAAGTAACTGCATGTAATTTACCACCAAATGAGAAAGATTTCAAATATTATTCAGATAATGAGGCTGATTCAACCAAATGGGACTTAGTTTTATTACATGCAGCTAAATAATGAACTGCTTGATTTGTACCTGAAGGATTTGCAAATGTAGGCACAGGATCAATTTGTATTCAATGGAGACACTTTTGGGATTAGAAAATTAGGAAAATTTAAAAGGATTACTTTGATTATCCTTTTATCTGAGAGTCTAAAATCTCAAATCCTTTCACTGACACTAACTAGGAAGGTAGATTAAATATTTCTTATTTGCTCATAAATATGTTATTATTAGTTCTCTACACAAAGTACACATAGTCCTTTGGAATCAAGATCACCTAACATTTATTAAACAGCTATGACCGGCCAGAGTGCAGAAACTTTATCTTTGTTATACATATTCATTCAATTCATTTGACATTAAGGACACTATGTAGCGCATTATATATATATATATATATATATATATATATATACACTTATATACACATATATATGTATATATACACATACATATATATATAGAGAGAAAGAACATATATATTTTATTATATTTATTTATAGTTGTGTTGTTTTGCTTGTATTACCAACTGTGTGCCAAATCCTCCCTCTACTTTTCTTCTATTCTGACTCCTAATTCTAGAAGTTAGATTCCTTACTTATTTTTATCAGACTTGAGGTTGCAAATATTTTCTTTTTACATTTTTTAACATAAAGTTTGTACTCCATATTAGATGCTTCAGATAGCTTACTTCACTAGTAAGAGGCCTAACTTTCTAGACCTATGACTCTTCAGTTTTATGCTCATCCATTATTCATGAGAATATCTAGATATTTGTAACTGAACAATTCTAAATTTTATAAAGGGTTCTTATTATTTTCTTGGTATTTGAGAGCCAATAACCTTCACCATCCACTATTTGGTGAATCTCAGATAGTCACTGCTAGGGCTGTTGCCTTGGATTGGGTTGCCTGGAAACATACTCCAAAATAGGATACTGTGTGCATGGTTTTACGGGGAAGAGCTCTGAGGATCACTGTGAAGAATTGGAGAAAGCAAGGAGTGAAGAAATCAGCAAGAAACTCACTGCTATTTAGTTGCAACTGAGGCCTCCACAAAGATCACTGGGAGTTCTGGTGCTGGCATAGACTTTCAGAGATATCTAAAATTGAAGAAAGTGTTCTGTGCCTTTATATATGTGTCAGCTAATCATTGGCAGCAAACTGCCTACATATGCAGAAAAGAGTTAACATGGCAGGCATAAATACTACCTTTTGAAAGTTCTGTTTACAAAGTTGACCTTAGGTTAGCATCTGGCAACTTGGTTTTTGGACGGGCTTTCATTACCCCAAATGATAAAAGTGACTCAATGTACCTATAATGTTTGTACAAGCAATATGATCTACCTTGAGCACCTGCTTTCCTTCTTGGAGACTGGAATTTTGGTACATGCCAGGCAGAGTGTGCCCGTATTAACAGCCCCGAAGAAAAACCTTGAGCATTGAGTCTTTATTAATCTTCCCTTGTAGAGAATATTTCTCATGTCTTTTCACAACTAGTTGCAATTTTTTTTAGGCCCTTGTGTCTCTTGAGGTTTCTGCAGGGTATTTAAGAGAGGAGAAAATATCATTAGATAAAGATGAGTGGGCCACATTTGGGGTTCAGAGGGTAGGGAACAGTGGCTCGCAATCAGGGTTAATTTTCCACCCCTGGGTGAGATGAAATTTCCAGGCATTTGGAGATGTCTGGGGATATTTTAGTTATCATGTCTAGGTAGAGATTGCTACTGACATCTAGTGGGTAGAGACCAGGGAGGTTGCTTAACACTCTACAAAGCACAAGGCAGCCCCTCACAACTAAGAATCATTGGATCCAACATATCAATAGTGCTGAGGTTGAAAAACTCTAGTTTGAATGGGCCTGAGAGTTCAATTTCTCACTTGCACCAACTCAGATATTCCCTTCTAAAGTCTCAGGGACCCACTTCTTTTGCAGTCCTGGTGCTTGGCACAATAATTCTGCAGGACTAAGAGTCCATTCTTCTCTGAATCTTGACTACCCTTATAATTAAGTTCTGCATCTACTCCTTCATTCCATCTACCGTTATGTACAAGACATTAGGGGCTCCTTGTATACTATTGATGAGACCCTCTGGCTGTTAATATTTGCCTTGAATTGGTGGTTAATAACACTGAATCTGTGATTATCTTCCTTCAATAAATCAGTGACACTCAATAACAGCTATCTTTTGCATAGACCTTCTGTTACCATTACTTTCATAACCCTCGCTCACGGGAGATACCATACTAGCTAACATATTTCTTTCCATTGATATCCCATGCCAGTTCACCAACACCACATACCAGAAAATATGCAAACTCCATCTACTAGTGATGGTGTACAAACCACCAATTGACTGGCAAGGAGAATAACTCCCAAATCCCATTTTAAAGCTTCCTTTCAGAGCTATTCCTCACACTATTGTATTAAATTAATTTCCCTTGAAATGGTCTCTGAGACAGGGAGCTTTATGCAGAACATTTACCAGGGAGTTTTCCAAGTGTTATAACCAAAAGGCAGGATTGGACAGAGAGAAACTCATCGGCAATATGGTTTCAGTTGAGGCCTCAGACAGAAGAAGGAGTTCTGGAGCTAGGTTCCCCTTCAGCGATGGCCCAAACTGAGCCAAGGAGATGAATGTTTGTATTCCCACATGAATCTCTCAGTGGCTGTAGTTTACCACTGGGAAACTGGGTCACATCGAAAGAAGGGAAATGCCTGTGAAAACGGCAGCCATGAGCCGTTAATAGTAGCACTTCCCAGGAGTTGGGTAATACATGTGCCAGTCTTGAAGAAGGGATCTATACAGAGAATGATAGGTATCTACTGTAGCCATATAAATGATTGACACATGGGGCCACGGTCCTGATTTCAGTGGCATAACTATCTTGAAGTACAGACACATAATCTATTAAAAAAAAAAAAGAAACAAAAAATAAACAAAGATTTCTGTTTAGAATCCTAAAAATATTAAATGAAGATAAAAATCAGTAAATGATAGATGCAGCTGTAATTATTTATGGAGAGTATAAAACCATGGCTTAACAAATTTTTACTGAGTCTTTTCTCTTTATCAGGCAGAAAGAAAGGCAGCTAAAAGGTATATAATCGATAATGAGTAGATTATATGAAAATTACCTTGATAAAAACAATTCTCACTCTTTTTGGGGTTTTCTTGGTAGAGAAGTATACTGTACAAAGGAAAATCTAATGTGGCCTCTCAAGTCCACCAGGTGGTACCAGAAATTATGCACCTCTGTTGTTATAGAGGAGTTCTGGTGGCATAGTGGTTAACAGCTTGGCTGCTAACCAAAAGGTCCGCAGTTTGAATCCACGAGCTGCTCCTTGGAAACACTATGGGGCAGTTCTACTCTGTCCTAAAGGGTCATTATGAATTGGAATAGACTCAATGGCAACGGGTTTGGTTTTTGGTTCGGTTGTTATGGAAAACTGTTCTCCACCCACTCTGTCGACCTTTAAAAAAAAAAGATTCCGCTATATGTCTGTCTCGAACAGGTTGATGACTGAGCCAGGAAATAAACTAAAATAAACATTTACATTTTTAAATTAAAGAGATGAAATATAATTTTTACTGTTTAACCGTGTTATATGGGATAGTATGCCATTTCTTCACTTTTGTGTGATTTCTTATATTTCACATGGTTTTGCAAGAAACTATTCACAAGTAAAGCGAAAATGTCACTTTGAGGACCAAGGTGTGCCTGATCCAAGCCATGGTATTTTCAATCACTTCATATGCATGTGAAAGTTGGACAATGAATAAGGAAAACCGAATAATTGATACCTTTGAATTATGGTATTGGTAAAGAATATAGACTATATCATGGATTTCCGGAAGAATGAACAAATCTGTGTTGGAAGAAGTGCACTCAGAATGTTCCTTAGAAGCAAGGATGGTAAGACTACTTTGCATCTCACACACTTTGGACATGTTATCAGGAAGGACCAGTCCCTGGAGAAAGACATCATGATGGTAGAGGGTCAGATAAAAAGAGGAAGACCCTCATCGAGATGGATTTACATGGTGGCTGTAATAATGGGCTCAACCATAACAACAATTGTGAAGATGGTGCAGGACTGGGCAGTGTTTTGTTCTGTTGTACATAGTGTGGCTGAGTCAGATTCAACTAGACAACAACGGGTTGGGTTAAGACAATAGATTTTCTAGTTGGGGCTGTTTTGATATTTGTTACCCTTCAAAAGAGTAAATTATGGAAAGAATATATAAAGAAAATTGTCTTAATAGATGCCATTCGTATTCCTTTTTTCTTTTCCAATGTTCAGAGGAATATTGCTATACCCTGTACTCAATTTTTTATTGCTCCTGCTACTTCCTAGTTCTGAAACTTGACTCCTCTAACCTTCATACAGATTGCATTCACTACAAGATACTATTCTTGTTTTAAACTATATCAATTACTATTCAGTCTGAAACTGCAGAGTTCTTTATGAGTGTTGAGTAAACTACATATATTTGCTGAATATTTGGAAAAATAACTGATGCAAATCATAAGACACATTTGTGTATATCTTTAGTATTTTATAATTTAATAATTTTAGGCCAGTGATTTACAACCCGACAACCTTATCATCCATTCAGAGGACATTTGGCATGTCAGGAGACATTTTAGATTGTCACCACTTGGATGGCTGAGACAACTAACGAGTATAGGCCAGGGATGCTACTAAAACATCCTACACAGCACAAGGCAGCTCTTTTCAATTAAGAATTTACTGGTCCAAAACGTCAATAATGCCAAGGTGAAGATAATCTGTTTTACCTATCCCCGTATTAGTGAAATAATGACAATTTAATTGAAAATGATAACTTTAATATAATTAGTAAATGGACCCTGATAATAGTTCTGACAGTGATGAGTCAGAACTGACTCCAAGGTACCTAATGACAACAAGAACAACAACAAAATATATATACATTTTATTTTGTGAAGCTAAAATTTCTCATTCACTATGGAAAAAAGACACTGGAGGAGGCAGGGTCAAGATTGCAGAGTAGTCAGACACTTCCGGTGTCTGACACAACAAACACCCGAAAAAACAAGTGAATCGATTATATATGACAATCTAGGAGCCCCGAACATCAAAGGCAAAGTTGAGGAATTAGACTGAGTGGCAGGGGGAGTGGTAGATGGTTCAGAAGCAGCAAGGAGTTGCCAGAAATGACCTGGCAGGAGCTGGAGCCCTTCAGGCTGGATCAGCTTGTGTGTGCAGTGAGGCAAGCAGTGGTGCTTGGGAGGCATTTTCGACATTGGGAGAGAACAGAGGCAGAGAGTCTACTCGGGCATCCAGAACCAGTGAGAAGCAGCGCTCGATTGGCAAAAGATAAATACTTCATCTGGCCTACTGCAGATCAAAAACACTCCCCTTTGGGAAAAACCTCTGTCCCATTTACTGCACCACTTCCTGCTCTGTACCAGGTCCAGGACAGCTTCAGAGATTGCCAAGTCCCCTGGGCTGGGAGTAGGACCAATCACGAGCCCTGAGCCATTCTCCCAGCCTTGGGAAGGGAACAAATTAACAAACAGGGAAAAGAAAAAAAAAAAAAAAAACCTGCTGGCTCCCCTAAGCCAGGAACTCATGGTAGGCACAGCTATTTGACTAGGCACAAGCATAAGGGGTCCACAGACTTTGAGTGCCTTTCACCCTTGCATAGACTTGTGTGAGTTCATTTCAACAGCATAGGCCCTCATTACCACAGTACAACAAAGTATATACCTGAAGTCTAACTTGAACTATTTCAGCTGTGATGTGGCAGGTTCGTAACATCTGACACTGCTCTACCCATTAAGCAGGGTTTTCACCTACCCACATCAGGGGCCTGAGGACTGGTGGCTCCACCCATGCCAGCTAGCCACCTGCAACAAGGGTCCAAGAATAAGTGGTGGCCCCTAGCCCTTACAGCCAACAGCATTGGGTGCTCATAGTCTGCCTGCATAACCTACCCACCTAAGCGCTCTAGGGAACAGAGAGATGCTTTCCTCCCAATCAGGGGCAGAACTCAGTCTATGGCCTTCCTCAGCAAGTGACCACCTACTGCAGCCAGATACCTGTGCCTACACCAATCAACCATGCCAATCTAAGACTGTAGGTGAGAGCCTGCACCATACACTTGGTGACTGATTACCTGGACGCCTGAGCTGAATCCATACAACAAAAGTAATTGGACTCCTGTGCTCACATACCTAGTAACAGATCTAACAACCTGGTGACAGGACATTAGAGCTTCATAGGCTCCAATAATCAAACCAGCTCACATGAGCAGCCTATTCAGGCATATCAAAACAAAACAAAACAAGAAGCTAAGACACAGTAAGCAAACATCAAATAAATAAAATAATAATTTATTAATGGCTTGGAGACAACAGTCAGTATCAAATCACATAAAGAGGCAGACCATGATGGCTTCAGCAAGCTCCAAAAATAGAGAATCAAGAAATTTTCTGGAGGAAGAGACTTTCTTGGGAATTACCAGAGGTGGAATACAAAGGATTAAAATACAGAATTCTTCAAGATACCAGGAAGGAGGTGAGGCAAAATGCAGACTAAGCTAAGGAACACAGACAAAGCAATACAGGATCTTATGAAGGTTATTCAAGAGCATTATGACAAATTTAATAAGATGCAAGAATCCATAGAGAGACAGCAATCAGAAATCCAGAAGATTAATAATAAAATTTCAGAATTAGACAACTCAATACAAAGTCATAGGAGCAGAATTGAGGCAATAGGATCAGAATTAGTGAGACTGAAGATAAAGCACTTGACACCAACTTATCTGAGGAAAAATCCGATAAAAAAATTTTTTAAAAATGAAGAAACTCTAAGAATTATGCAGGACTCTATCAAGAGGAATAACCTATGAAGGATTGCAGTACCAGAAGATTTGTTGGGAGAAAACTTCCCTGATATCATGAAAGATGAGAAGATATCTATCCAAGATGCTCATTGAACCCCACATAAGGTAGATCCCAAAAGAAAGTCACCAATACTTATTATAATCACTCTTGACAAAAACAAAGATAAAGCGAGAATTTTAAGAGTGGCTAAGGATAAACGATAAGTCATCTATAAAGGAAAGTCAATAAGAATACACTCGGACTACTCAGCAGAAGCTATGCAGGAAAGAAGGCAATGGGATGACTTGAAGGAAAAAAATTGAGGGACGAGAATTGCATATGCAGCAAAACTGTGTCTCAAATATGATGGTGAAATTAGGGCATTTCCAGATAAACAGAAGTTTAGGGAATTTGCAAAAATCAAACCAAAATTACAAGAAATACTAATGGGAGTCCTCCGGTTGGAAAAACAATAATATCAGATAACAACCCAAGACTAGAACACAGGACAGAACAACCAGATATCAACCCAGATAGGGAAGTCACGAAAATAAATCAAAACTAAAACACTGAAAATAGGGAAACAAAGATGTCAATATGTAAAAGATGACAACATTAAAACAAAAAGAGGGACTAAAAAAATGTAGACATAGATTTTTCATATGGAGATGAATTCAAGGCAATATAAAGAAATAAAACACTGGTTTAAACTTAGAAAAATAGGGGTAAATATTAAGGTAACCACAAAAGAAGCTAACAATCCTACACAGCAAATTAAAAAACATGAAAAATATAAAGACTCAGCAAAAGACAAAATCAACAACAATTAAAAAGATGAAAAGAAAATACATAAAGAAAAATGACTCAGTTCAAAAAATTAACGTGAACAAAGAAACTATCAACAACATACCAAAAAAAAATCAAAATGACAGCACTAAACTCATATCTATTAATAATTACACTGAATGTAAATGGACTAAATGCACCAGTAAAGAGACAGAGTGACAGAATGGTTAAAAAGCAGGATCCATCTATCTGCTGCCTACAAGAGACACATCTTAGACTTAAAGACACAAACTAAAACTCAAAGGATGGAAAAATATATATCAAGAAAACAACATTCAAAAAAGAGCGGGAGCGGCAATATAAATCTATGACAAAATAGACTTTAATGTAAAATCCACCACAAAGGATAAGGAAGGACACTATATAATGATTAAAGGATCAGTACACCAGGAGGACATAGCAATAATAAATATTTACACACCCAATGACAGGGCTCCAAAATACATAAAACAAACTCTAACAGCATGGAAAAGAGAGCTAGACAGCTCCACAATAATAGTAGGAGACTTCAACACACCACTTTTGGTGAAGGACAGAACATCCAGAAAAAAGCTCAATAAAGGCTTGGAAGATCTATATGTTTCAATCAACCAACTTGATCTCATAGACATATACCAAACACTCCACCCAAAAGCAGCCAAGTATACTTTCTTATCCAGTGCACATGGAACATTCTCTAGAATAAACCACATAATAGGCCATAAAGCAAGCGTCAACAGAATCCAAAGCATTGAAATATTACAAAGCATCTTTTCTGACCATAAAGCCATAAAGTAGAAATCAATAACAGAAAAAGCAAGGAAAAAAATCAAACATTTGGAAACTGAACAACACCTTGTTCAAAAACTACTCGCTTATAGAAGAAATTAAGGATAGAATAAAGAAATTCAAAGAATCAAATGAGAATGAAAACAAATCCTACCAAAACCTTTGGGATACATCAAAAGAAGTACTCAGAGGTCAGTTTAGTGCAATAAATGCACAAATCCAAAAAGAACAAAGGGCCAAAATAAAAACATTAACCATACAACTCAAACAAGTAGAAAGAGAACAGCAAAAGAAGCCCTCGGGCACCAGAAGAAAGTAAATAATAAGAATTAGAGCAGAATTAAATGAAATAGAGAATAGAAAAAAAATTGAAAGAGTTAAACAGACCAAAAGCTGTTTCTTTGAAAAGAGCAACAAAATTGATAAACCATTGGCCAAACTGACAAAAGAAAAACAGGAAATGAAGCAAATAACCTGTATAAGAAATGAGATGG
Source organism: Trichechus manatus latirostris (assembly GCF_000243295.1). Classification (NCBI taxonomy): domain Eukaryota; kingdom Metazoa; phylum Chordata; class Mammalia; order Sirenia; family Trichechidae; genus Trichechus; species Trichechus manatus. The sequence continues at coordinate 5,164,860 of NW_004444060.1, read as the reverse complement.
GTGATATCACAACAGACCCAACTGAAATGAAAAGAAACATAACAGAATACTATGAAAAATCGTACTCTAACAAATTTGAAAGCCTAAAGTAAATGGACAAATATCTAGAAACTCACTACCTACCTAAACTAACACAAACAGAGGTAGAACAACTAAATATACCCATAACAAAAGAAGAGATTGAAAAGGTAATTAAAAACCAACAACAAAAAAAAAAAGCCCTGGCCTGGAAGGCTTCACTGGAGAATTCTACCAAACTTTCAGAGAAGAGTTAACACCACTACTACTAAAGATATTTCAGAGCGTAGAAAAGGATGGAATACTCCAAACTCATTCTATGAAGCCAGCATAACCCTGATACCAAAACCAGGTAAAGACACCACAAAAAAAGAAAATTACAGACCAATATCCCACATGAACATTGACGCAAAAATCCTCAACAAAATTCTAGCCAATAGAATATAGCAACATATAAAAAAAAAAATAATTCACCACGACCAAGTGGGATTTATACCAGGTATGCAGGGATGGTTGAACCTTAGAAAAACAATCAACATAATCCATCACATAAATAAAACAAAAGACAAGAACCACATGATCTTATCAATTGATTCGGAAAAGGCATTTGACAAAATCCAAAACCCATTCATGATAAAAACTCTCAACAAAACAGGAATAATTAAGGGCATTTATACAAAGCTAACAGCCAACATCATCCTAAATGCAGAGTTTGAAAACATTCTCCTTGAGAATGGGAACCAGACAAGGATGCCCTTTATCACCACTATTATTCAACATTGTGCTAGAGGTCCTAGCCAGAGCAATTAGGCTAGAAAAAGAAATAAAGCGCATCCAAATGGGTAGGGAAGAAGTCAAAGTATCTCTATTTGCAGATGATATGATCTTATACGCAGAAAACCCTAAAGAATCCCAAGAAAACTACTGGAACTAATAGAAGATTTCAGCAAAGTATCAGGATACAAGATAAACATACAAAAATCAGTTGGATTCCTTTACACCAACAAACAGAACTTCCAAGAGGAAATCACTAAATCAATACCATGTACAATAGCCCCCAAGAAGATAAAATACTTAGGAATAAATCTAACCAGAGAAGTAAAAGACCTATACAAAGAAAACTACAAGACACTGCTGCAAGAAACCAAAAGAGACTGGCATAAGTAGAAAAAACATACCTTGCTCATGGATAGGAAGACTCAACATTGTGAAAATGTCAATTCTACCCACAGTGATCTACACATACAATGCAATCCTAATCCAAATTCCAATGACATTTTTTAATGAGATGGAGAAACAAATCACCAACTTCGTATGGAAAGGGAAGAGGCCCCTGATAAGTAAAGCATTACTCAAGAAGAACAACAAAGTGGGAGGCCTCAAACTACCTAATTTTAGAAACTATTATACCACCATGGAAGTCAAAACAGCTTGATACTGGTACAACAACAGACATATAAACCAATGGAACAGAATTGAGAATCCAGATGTAAATTCATCCACCTATGAGCAGCTGTTATTTGACAAAGCCCAAAGTCTGTTAAATGGGGAAAAGACAGTCTCTTTGACAAATGGTGCTGGCATAACTGGATATTCATTTACCAAAACAAGACCCATACCTCAAACCACGCATAAAAACTAACTCAAAATGGATCAAAGACCTAAATATAAAATCTAAAATGTTAAACATCATGGAAGAAAAAACAGGGACAATGCTAGGAGCCCTAACACATGGCATAAACAGCATATGAACTATAAGTGACAACGCACAAACACCAGAAGAGAGACTAGATAACTAGGAGCTCATCAAAAGACTTCACCAAAAGAGTCAAAAGACAACCTACAGACTGGGAAAAAAATTTTGGCTAAGAAAAATATGATCAGCATCTAATCTCTAAAATCTACAAGATACTGCAAAACCCAACAACAAAAAGACAAATAACCCAATTAAAAAATGGGCAAAGGGTATGAACAGGCACTTCACCAAAGAAGACATTCAGTATGCTAACAGACACATGAGGAAATGCTCATGATCATTAGCCATTAGAGAAATGCAAATCAAAACTACAATGAGATACCATCTCACCCCAACAAGGCTAGCATTAATCCAAAAAACACAAAATAATAAATGTTGGAGGAGGTTGTGGAGACACTAGAACACTTACGTACTTTTGGTGGGAATGTAAAATGGTAAAACCACTTTGGATATCGATTTGGTGCTTCCTTAAAAAGCTAGAAATAGAAGTACCATACGATCCAGCAATCCCACTACTTGGGATATATCCTAGAGAAATAAGAGCTATCACATGGATAGATATATGCACCCCCATGTTCATTGCAGCACTGTTCACGACAGCAAAAAGATGGAAGCAACCCAGGTGCCCATCAATGGAGGAAAAGATAAACATATTATGGTATACTCACACAATGGGATACTACACAACAATAAAGAACGACAATGGATCCTTGACAAATCTTATAACATGGAGGAATCTGGAAGGCATTATGCTGAGTGAATTTAGTCAGTCGCAAAAGGACAAATATTGTGTAAGACCACTATTATAAGTACTCAAGAAAAGATTTAAACACAAGAAAACATTCTTTGATCGTTATGCTGGTGGGGAGGGAGGGAGAGTGTTATTCACTAACTAGATAGTAGACAAGAATGATCTTAGGTGAAGGGAAGGACAGCACACACTAAAGGGGAAGTCAGCAAAGCCGGACTAAACCAAAACTAAGAAGTTTCCTGAATACAACCCAACACTTCAAGCGACAGAGAAGCAGGGGCAGGGGTCTGGTGGCCATGCTTTCAGGGGACATCTAGGTCAATTGGCATAACAAAGTTGATTAAGAAAATGTTCTGCATCCTACTTTGGTGAATGGTGTCTAGGGTCTTAAAAGCAAGTGACTGACCATCTAAGATGCATCAATTGATCCCAGCTCACCTGGAGTAATGAAGAATGAAGAACACCAAAGACACAAAGAAAGTATTAGCCCAAGAGACAGTAAGGGTCATATAAACCACAGACTGAATCAACCTGAGACCAGAAGAACTAGATGGTGCCTGGCTACCACCAATGACCGCCCTGACAGGGTACACCACAGAGAGTTCCTGATGAAGCAGGAGAAAAGTGGGGTGCAGAACTCAAATTCTAGTAAAAAGACCAGACTTAATGGTCTGACTGAGACTGGAGGAACCCCACAAAACCTGGCCCCCGGACTCTCTGTCAACCGAGAACTAAAACCATTCCCAAGGCCAACTCTTCAGACAAAGATTAGACCAGACTATGGGACATAAAAGGATACTCATGAAGAATGTGCTTCTTAGCTCAAGCAGATACATGAAACTAAATGAAGCTCCTGTCTGGAGGTGAGATGAGAAGGCAGAGAGAGTCAGGAGCTGGTTGGAGGGACATGGGAAATCAAGAGCGGAAAGGAGGAGTGTGCTGTCACAGTATAGGGAAAGCAATTAGAGTCACATAACATTGTATGTATAAATGTCTATATGAGCGACTAACTTGAACTGTAAACTTTCACTTAAAGCACAACAATAAAATAAAAAAGAAAAAAGACACTGAAATAAATATTTCATTGTATCATTTAACTTTAATTTTCTTTTTTATTCCTACAATTTTAGAATTGGAGTTTCATTTTGTAGTGTATTGTTTCTATTCCTGAAGAAGTATTGAAATGTATTATTAATGCTCAGCTTGTGTGATGAATGCTACATTCAGACTAATTTATGTATAGTCAAGTAAATGAAGTGCTAAAATTAAAAACAAAATAAAATAATAAATCATCCCATTAGGGTAATAGGCATAATGGGGTGTGCAGACATTTATTGAGTATTACCTGGGGCTCATAAGCAAGACAGAATGTTTCTGAGATCGTACAATACATGAAAAAGAGAGATTTTGGCTTAATTTGAAAATGACAAGGAAAATTACCACTGAGTTGTGAAAATGACTTTCTTTCTAGGCTCCAGGATACTTATATATCAAGTTTACTAACTCATCTTCATAATTTTTAATCAACTACTTTCTATAGTTTCTCTTGGACTGATTCTTTGTTCTCCTTTCTTTTATAACAAAGATCATATTTACAAACAATATTAATGTATCGACACTTTAACTGACACTATATCTTTTAAGTTCCTCTTAAATGCTATTGTGATGGACTTTTTCAGCAAATATTGATAAGAGTATTTTTCGTTTATAACAGAGGAATGCATAAGGATCAAATATGTTCACACTTGTGAATATATTATGAAGCAGAACATTTAAAATTACTAAATCAGCTCTCGCAAAGCGTGCATTTCTTTCCTAGATAAGGTAAATGTTGATAAATCTCTAGGCATATACCCTGTTCATGTAAACAACCACTTTTACCATGTTCAGATTAATTTCCATGCTGTCATTTGAGTACCTTTGGCCAAAACAACCAAACACAAACAAACAAGAACATCTTACAAAAATGCCTTGCCCATTGCTTCTGCTAAGGCACCCATACTGCCTAAGTTGTTATTTTAGTTGGCTGATACTATCATGCAAAGTTATCTGAGCAGAATATTTAAAACCAATGCTGATCATTAATCCCTTATTAAGTATGAGTTTATATAAATAGCAGATATCTGAATGATTAGAATCAAAACTCCTAGTTTTCTCAAAAACAAGAAGGAAAAAAATGTGTTTATACTGTACTGTCATTTTTAAAAGCCACTGTTAGTTGGGTATTCTATTATTTGGACAGAAAATAATTCTAACTGTTAGACCAAATACTGAATCTTAAAAATATAATAAAAACACAGTGAACTTCACATAGAAGACATGAAAGAAAAAAATATTTCCATAAACATATGAGTTAAAGCATAATGTCATATTACAGGAAGAGCAATGTTGGCCTGCTAGGAGAATTCATGCATCATTTTATGTTCTTACCCATTCACCAATTCCTCTTTAGCAAGTTTTTGGATGGTCAGGAATAATGCAAAGGATCTTATATTGCATTGCAAACCAAGTAAGATTTAAGGGTAGGAAAACCGTCTATGTGAAGAGAAAATATGTGAAAGTTTGAGTCTGGATGGCTCTTTGGACACATATCTGTTATGAGAGTACAGAGGTAAGCAATGTCATGCTTCTTATAAGCTTGTTCCTGAAAGACCTGAGGTTGGCAGTCAAATCATGTCCTGCCCTAGTCATATGGAGAAAATTCTTGGCCTTACTAATTGCAAACCTGTTTTTACTAAATGAAAATACCATAGAAAGTTGGGGATTAGATAATGGAATTAGGCAAAATAAGGAGACATGAACTAAATTGTAGTGCCTTTGTTCTATCTATAGGCTTAAGTCTATTCCAGGCAAAGGGTTTTCTGTCATAGTTGACCAGTGTATTGGGTTTTGGGGCAAAACCTTGCTCCTTGGCATGAAATTAAGCCACTATGATTATGTATTCAAATATATGTTGTGTCCATATCCCTATCGGTAACTTGAGGTGATAGGCAAGTAGTTATGAACTCAATTTTAAGAGAATTAGTGTTGTTTTACAATCTCACCTATCTTACAATTTGTTTCTTTTCCCAACAGTGCCAGAGATAGATAAAGAAATGTTTATGATTTATCTTGATTTTACAAGTTTTCTATTTGATATAATACCTAATGAAAATCTGTGGAAAACAGAATGTACTGTGGATTTAATAATAATAAATGTATAGTTATGTGGATCCATACTTGGTTGAATGACCACCTACTGATAAATAGATTGATATCATTTTGCAGAAAAATCTCTCAATATATACTAACAGAGCTTATCTTGTTCCACATTTAAGCCATTTCCTGGGACAGAGATGGAAAGATGAGTGAATTTGAAGGTGAAACTAATTTAAAATATATTAGTAAGCATATTAGATGACAGAGCATGATGAGAAAGAGTATTGATGGGTTAGATGGACCAAGGCAGCTTAAATGAAATATAATGGAAATAAAAGTAAAATATTAAGCTTAGTTTCAAAGAAACATTGCAGAAACATGGAATGAATGAAATATCTTTACACCAGCATATGCAAAAAAAAAAAAAAAGTTCTAGATGACTGGAGCTTTGATATTAGTCTATTGCATGATATGAAAAATGCAAATTTGATTTTAGATTCTATTAACATAAGTACAGAATACAGAATGGAGAATTCAATATTCCGTTGTACCCGCAGGCTCAGAGTGCATTTAGGGTAAAGAATTCACTTTGCCTGCTAGATTTTAAACTACTATCACTGAAAATAGAGTGTATTTAGAAGAAAATGACTAACATCAGAGGATGCTTTACTACATAAATAAAGAAATACATTAATAAATAACATAAGGGAAATTAAGTTTTTACAAGAACTTAAAATGTCTTGCTCTAGAATGACATATACTATACATATGTCACCTGAGTCCAAAGAACAAAAATAGGAGAATTAAAATAGCAATTATGGACAGGGATTTCACAAAAATATAGAAAATTAAATACATTCAGTCTGATAATTGGATTGGCTTTGTGTTTGTTTGAGTTGTAATTAGACACCAAGTTGTAATTAGAAACTTAAAGAGTTAATAGGGAAAATGCTCTTGAAATGTAATGGAGAGTGAAAACTAGGTGTAGGTAAGATGAGCCTTCAAATCATGATGCAGGTCTGACATCTGTGCAAGGAGAAGGGTCAAAAGGAGGACTGGGTAGAAAAAGTGTCTCACTGTAGTGTAGAGCTCAGAAATTCTTGCCCATGCTGGTGGGAGCTCCAGAGGAGCCCATAAGAGGACCTCATATGGTAATGACAGGGTAGTGCTCTAGAATCCCTGTCTTGCTCAGTCATTAACTAAAAGCAGCCCGGTAGAGTGCAGCCTTGGCGTGAACAGTGCAGATCCTAAAGGTGTAGGAGTTAGAGGTTGCCCAACAACTATAGTCCTTACAACAGGTTTTCTCTAGAAAGAACATCTAATTGGTACACATACATGGCTGCAACAGACTTCTTAAGGATTTTCTTTTTTCTTTTTTTTGGTGATCACCTGTCACAGATGATGTTTAAGCAGAAGCTTAAGGAAGACTTACTACAGATCATTTAATGGTAATTAACATTTTATATGAGAGTTAAATTAGACAGTTTTAAAAAGTTTAAAAAAGAAACAACTGGACCGATAAGCAACATTATGATAAATGAAGAAAAGATTGAGGTTGTCAAGGATTTCATTTTACTTGGATCCACAATCAACACACATGGAAGCAATAGTCAACAAATCAAATGACATATTGCATTGGGCAAATCTGCTGCAAATGATCTCTTTAAAGTCTTAAAAAGAAAAGATGTTACTTTGAGGACTGAGGAGTGCCTGACCCAAGCCATGGTATTATCAATCATCATATATGCATGCAAAAGCTGGACAATGAATAAAGAAGACGGAAGAAGAATTGATGCCATTGAATTTTTGTGATAGTAAAGAATATTGAATACACTATGGACTGCCAGAAGAACAAACAAACCTGTCTTGGAAGAAGTGCAGCCAGAATTCTCCTTAGTAGCAAGCAAGGCAAGACTTCGTCTCACATACTTTGGACGTGTTATCAGGAGAGACCAGTCTCTGGAGAAGGACTTCATGCTTGGTAAAGAGAAAAGTCAATGAAAAAGAGGAAGACCATCAATAAGATGGATTGACACAGTGGCTGAAACAATAGGCTCAAACATAGCAACAATTGTGAGGATGGTGCAGAATCTGGCAGGGTGTCATTCAGGTGTACACAGGGTCTCTATGAGTTGGAACTGACTCAATAGCACATAATGACAACACCAAAAATTTTTAAATATGAAATTCCATTTTAATATGTTATTTTGATAAATGAGTTGTAAACATAAGACACCTACTACCCACAGAAAATTAAATACCATATGCTTGTTAGACAATTTTAGATTATAGATTATAAAGAAGAGACATATGTTTAAAATCTTTCAGGTGAGGATGCCTGAGATAGTCATTATGCCTTACTTCGAGTTAAATGCCTTATGGGATACCACCATAATCACATATTCTACACATTTGACAAACTGGATTTTTTTTTTTTTTCATCCTACAACCAATCTCTAGTGAGGATGTAGTTTCATTACAAACTCAAAAGGAAGCCTGCTAACTCTAGATCCTTCATGTCATGGCAACACTAATACTCACTATGTGCCCTTTAAATTCTTTTGTTGATTGCAATTCACTGTCCTTCTATTTTAAGAAATCTCTTGGTTTATGGTTTCTATTGCTTCATGTCTTCTGTATACTACTTTTATCTGAACTTTTATTTTTGCTGACCCTGTGAGTTCCTGAGTGGCATAAATTGTTAAGCACTCAACTACTAGCCAAAAAGTATGTGGTTCGAAACCATCTAGAGGCTTTTTGGATGACAGACCTGTCTATTCAGCAAGATGACAGCAATGTGATCAATATAATGTTCAACTCAAGCATAATTCTGTGTCTGACTCAGCATATGCTATTGGGGTCAGTATGTGTGAGCTACTGTCATTCTCAAAATCTATCGGATGGATTTATCAGACTGGTGAATCAAATTGAGATATGATAGGGACCACCTCCTCTACATCTTTTATATCTTTAAGTGTTGAACTAATCTCCACCATCTTGTTCCACCAGGCGATATTGTTTCTTATATACTACCTTAATTGGTGGCAGTTTTAGAGACTTTCCACTTGCCCTTCCCCACTATTATAGCTCATACCACACAGCTCAAGTTCCCAATGTGGATATTACTATAACTAAAAATTATGTCAATCCCAGTTATATATTGAGAAACTGGCAAAATGAGATCCAGGTTCGTTCTCTTATCCAATGAATCCACTATAAGCTAGACTTTGGCCTTGATTCCATTGCTTTTACCTGGGCCAGAAGGACCCCAGTCTAAAGAGGAGAGGGGCATGATAACATTTCATGTATCTGAGAATCAATGGCAGTTCAGACCTTGGTTCAATAGTCCTTGAAATATTGTAGTAATTTTCTTTCAGCATTGTACTATCACCCAAGCAAATGGCCATAGGTCATGTGGAATAGGAGTGGTGCAATTATTATAGCATATTCTTGCCACGGCATTGCCAGGTTCTTCTTCTGATGGATATAGAAATATTTTTAATCAATATGTTCCAGGTGTTAAAAGTATGGACACTGGGAGGCAGTGCCAACATGGCACTATAGACAGATGCGCCATGCCAACCTTCTGCAGCGAAGACCCCAAATACTTGGTAAAACAGATACAAACATCAATCCTGGAACCCTAAGAATCAAATGAAGGAATAAAGAACTAGGTCAAGCACAGAATGGAAGAAGAAACTGAAGGCAAACAGAGAATGAGGAGAGGTACAGAGTGGAGGTCATCTGTCAACTAACACGGCATAGTGTTGCCGTCTTGGAACACAGCCAACAAGGACCCTGGACGGAAAGTATGAGAAGGTAACTTAACGAAGCATCCCACAAGAGACAGAGCACCTGGTAACCAGAGAAATACACTTTCCCACCCCTCACCTTTCAGCCCCTTACATGACCTCCACCTTTTCCTGACAGGCCACACCGCACTGCTCGGCTAGAGAGAGAGCCACAAGCCCTCTGCCACCCTGGGTCTTCCCTGCTCCCACAGGCCAGCTCCCACAGAGCCATTTTTTTCCCTTTCTTCCTTTTCTTTCTCCCTCCCACCAACCCCCTCACACCATCTCCACCCATTCCCAACAGATCATGCCGTGCTGCTTCGCTAGAGAGCCACCAGCCAGCCGCTACCCTGGGTTCATTTTGTCCCACCCCCTGGCTCCCAATGTGCCATTTTCTTTCACTTTCTTCCTTGTCTTTTTCCCTCCCACATAGCCCAGTACACCACCTCCACCACTTCCTGGTAGACCATGCCACACAGCTCAGCTAGAGAGCCACCAGCCCACGGCCATACCAGGTCCACCTTGCCCCCACCAGCCAGCTCCCACAGAGCCATTATTTTTTTCTTTTTCTCTTTCTTCCTTTTCTTTCTCCCTTCCATATAGGCCGTATGCCACCTCCACCCCTTTCCGACGAACCATACTGTGCCTCTTGGGCTAGAGGTCCACTGGCACATCACTACCCCAGGGCCACCCCATCCGCACCCGCCTATTCCCACCAAGCTGCGATTTAATTTTCTGTTTATATTCTTTCTTTACTTTTCCCCTTCCAGCTAGTCCCGTAAGCTACCTTCCCTCCCTTCTCACTGGCCCTTTGATCTGCCCTGCCACCACGTACCAGCCCTCAACATGTAGCCAGTTTTTAAAATTTATTTTTCTATTTTAAATATTGTCTCTCTTCCTTTTCTTTCTACCTAACACCTAGCCCTATATGCGAGCTCCCCCTGTTCCTGCCAGACCCTGTGACACTGTTGCAGCTAGAGATTGGCCAGCACACCAGCCTGCCCTGGGTCCACCCTGCCCACACTTGCGGCCCCCATCACACCACCAATTTTCTTTTCTTTCTTTCTTTTTTCCTTTCTCTCTTTTCTTTCTCCCTCCCGACTAGCCAAGGACATCCTTTACCCTCCCTTCTCACCGGCCCCCAGATCTGCCCCTCCACCACTGGCCAGCGCTCATCATACTGCTAGTTTCTTTTTCTTCTTTCTCATTTTATTTTTCTTTCTTTCTTTTCTCTTCCTTCCCTTTTATTCCCCCCCACCTATGTCCATATGCGCCACTTTCCTGCCAACCCCACTGTGCCATCAAGGATGGAGTGTATCTGTTTTTCAGGCTCACCACCACACTGGGCTCACACACTCCTCCCCTTCCATCACTTGACTAGTTGCTGAATGATGAGAAGTGAGCTTGTACCATTCCCCATCTGACACCTCCACCTATCTGGCAAGGGACTGTGAATGCTCCCACACCACTGGCCCAACAACAGAAGAAAGACAGTTTCTGCCCAGTCCACCATCAACCACCTTGCCAAACCAATGTACGGTGAAGTGGGCTTGTCCTGCCTGCTGCTGCTCTGTCTGCCCAGAAAAGATGGTGAGAGTTATCACACCAACAAACGTGCAAGGAGCAAAGCATGCCTGGCCAGTCCACCCTGACAAATTAAAACAAAACAAAAAATCAGGACACAACAAATGTGCATACAATCAATTTATAAAGAAAATAATATCTTAATGTCTTAGAGACAGCAGACAATACCAAAACTTTTTTTTTTTGCAGTGTTTCAGCAGAAATCTATTATTTTTTTATATAAATATCCCTGTAGTTAGTTATAATAACTAAAACATTTTCTGTAAGCCCAGCTTACATTTATCAATATACCTACAAGGCTAAAACTCTATGCTAATTTACTTTTTGAACCTTCTAATGCACTCAGGTCAGAGCTGTCTTTATTACTCTATTACAGTGACACTTTGAATCATGTGGTTTCATCTGCACGCTGCAAGCATGCACTGTTATTTTGTTGCTGCCAGTGTTTCTATATTGTTTTATGACATTGATTAACAACCCCACGACATGTCAACACTCTCCTTCCTCTACCTTGAGGATCTTTTTTGGGTGAAAATATACATAGCCAAAGTTACACCATTTCAAAAGTTTCTACATGTACAATTCAGTGACTTTGATTACATTCTTCCAGTTGTGCTGCTTTTCTTACTGTCCTTTTCCAAATTATTTCAACACCATTATCTTCAACTCACTGGCCCCTAGGCTTCCCATCAAACCTTTTGAGTTGCTGTTGTCAATTTGATCTCACATAGATAATTTTTTTTTT
>NW_004444060.1:5136704-5152324 GCF_000243295.1 Trichechus manatus latirostris | reverse complement strand
CCTCCGCCCAGCAATTCAGTCCCTCAGGGAGTTTGGATGTGTCTATGGAGCTTCCATGACCTTTCCTTGTACAAGTTGTGCTGGCTTCCCCAGTAATGTGTACTGTCCTACACTTCACCGAAGTTACCACTTATCTATTTAGTTCCCCCCTCACCCCTGCTATCCCTGGTAACCAACAAAGATTGTTTCTCTTTGTGTGTAAACTTTTACTTGAGTTATACAGTAGAGGTTTCATACAATATTTGTCCTCTCGTGATTGACTTATTTCACTCAGCACAATGTCCTCCAGCTTCATCCATGTTATGTGATGCTTCACAGAGCCACCATTGTTCTTTATCTTTGTACAATACTCCATTGTGTGTATCTACCATAGTTTGTTTATCCAGTCATCTGTTGATTGGCATCTAGGTGGTTTCCATCTTTTTGGTGTTGTGAACAGGGCTTCAATGAATATGGGTGTGCATATGTCTATCAGTGTGACGGCTCTTATTTCTCTAGGATATATTCCTAGGAGTGGGATTGCGTTTTGTAGTGCTTTTTTTGTGGTGTGGACGTTTTCTTTGTTCCTCTTTCTCTGCTGTGCTGAGTTCCTTTTGTTTGTGGGTTTTGTTTTTTTTTTATTTCTTTTGTTTTTGTAGGTTTTGTTTTTACTGAGACTTTATGTTTTTCTTCTTTATTTTGATGAGCAGGTCTGTTAACTTTCTTTGTGGTTATCTTGAAATTTACCCTTATCTTCCTTGATTTGAACCAGTCTATTATTACTTGGTATCTCTTGACTTCAGCTCAATTAGAAGGTTCTATACCTACACCGTTTATTCCTTCTTTTATTTTTCTGTTGCTGTTGTTGTTTACGGATTAACCTCTTTGGTTCCCTTTTGTAATTCTTTTGGTTTTGCACAGCCCTTAAGAGTTCATTTCCTAGGTTGGTATCCGGCTAGTACAATCCTGTGTCCTAGATTCAGCCTATGGTCTGATATTATTTGTTCTCAGATCAAAGATTTCCTTTAATAAGTCTTGTAAGTTTTTTTTTTTTTTTTTTTTTACATAGTCCCTTAATTTCTGTTTACCTGGAAATGACCCCAATTTCACCATCATATTTGAATGAGAGTTTTGCAGGATATATTATTCTTGGCTGGCAATTTTTTTCTTTTAGGGTTTTATATATGTCATCCCATTGCCTTCTTGCCTACATGGTTTCTGCCGAATAATCCAAGCTTAGTCTTACTGTTTTTCCTCTGTATGTGACTTTTTGTTTTTCTCAAGCTGCTCTCAGGATTCTTTGTCTTTGGTTTTAGCGAGTGTGATAATGATATGCCTTGGTGACTTTCTATTGGGGTTTATCCTATATGGGGTTCATTGAGCTTCTTGGATGGTCAGCTTTTCATCTTTCATGACATTGGGGAAGTTTTTTGCCAGCAATTCTTCAAAGATCCTCTCTGTGTTTTGTGTTTTCTCCCCCTGCCCTGGAAATCTGATGACTCGCAGATTTTTGCTTTTGATTGTATCCCACATAATTCTCAGGGTTTCTTCACTTTTCTTTGTTCTTTTTTCTGATTTTTCCTCAAACAGAGTTGTATTCAAGTATTTGTCTTAAATTTTGCTGATCCTGTCTTCCACGATTTTAAATCCGTTCCTCAGCCCTTCTATGACACTGTCCATTTCCGAAATCTTGTTGTTTTTCTTTTGGATTTCTAATTGTTGTTTTTGTATGGTTTCTAGTTGTGAATTTATTTTAGCATTTTGTTCCTGTATTATTTTCTTGAATTCTTCCATTTTTTTGTCTGTATTTTCCATGAATTTGTCTGCCTTTTCCATGAATTTGTGTATTTTTTCCTCATTTTTGTCTATTTTTTGCTTCAACTCTTGGATAATTCTGAGTATTAGAGATTTGAATTCCCTATCAGTTAGTTCTAGTGCCTTTTCTTCTACTGGAAGGTCATCTGATGTTTTATTTTGGACGCCTACTAGAACCATCCTGTCCTGTTTTCGTAAATGTTTTGATATAGTCTGTTGTCTTTGGGGCATTCAGTGATTATTTTCTTCGTTTATTGATAGTAGATTTGTTTGTTTCATCCTGCTTTTTTGTTTTATTTGGTTATGTCTGAACGGGTGGGCTGTGCGTTCTTTGTTGTTTGCTGGTCTGTGGGCATGATACTTTTCACCTCCTTCTCCAATGGGTAGGGTTAGTCACTCAGCTATGGTACAGCAGGGCAGGTCCAGCTGAAGGGAAGTTGCTGGGACAGGTTTTTTGTGACAGGTACCAGGGATGACAGTGTGAACCGGGAATCAGTGCAGGGCAGGTTCCAGTAGGCCATGCTTGTGCTGCTTGGGAGTGTGATGTTCAGCTCACAGTGCAGGTAAGCAGGAAGGAGGGGGTAGATTGTGATGTGTGGAGCTAAGATGGGTATGGGAAAGAAGAGCGAGAGGAGAGAGGAACAGGAGCCAAAAACATACACGCAAACAAAAAACAGTGCTATGGGAGCTTGCTATTGAAGTGGAGAGATGAGAGACTGAGAAATGGGGAAAAAGAAAAATAAAAAAAAGAAAAATGGTAAGAGAAAAAAATGAATAAATCGAGAAATTGGAAATGAAGAAAGACAAAAAGGGAATAAGAGAGAGAAGAAAACTAAACAAAGAAATGAGAAAAAAACCAACCAAACAAACAAAAAGCAAAAGAAAGAGAGGGAAAAAAAAAAAAAAAAGAAATGCCCCCAAGGATGTACATACGCGTCTGCACAAAGTAAGGAACTAGCTTCCAAGCTGCGTGCTACTGCCCAGCTAAAAGGGGCTCCCAAGCCGAGGAAAGAAAAAGTAAACAAACATACAAATCAAAACAGAACAAACCAGAAGAAACAAATGAACAAAAAAGCCCTTGGGGTTCCACCAGCATGGCGGCACAGGCCAGGAAGCAGTTTCACAGTTGAGTGGTGTTCAGTGTTTTGCAGTCTTTCAGGAAGAAGCTAAGATGGCACACGGAGCCAGGTATTAGAGAGAAAGGAGGGAGAGGTGGTGAGAGGTAAGGAAGAAATCTAAAGAAGCAGAAAAAAGCAACACAAGCAGCCAAAAAATGGCACTCAGAGAGCTGGCCAGTGAGGTGTGGGGGAGTGGTGGAATCCAAGCAGCACTGGGGGGAAGCTTGTGCTTTCTGGCCAATAGACTGTGGCTGCAGGAAGCAGAGGAGGCTAAGTGGGGGTGAAGAAAGGTGGGGTGTGGGAAAGCCTATATCGTGGGTTACCAGTTGTTCTGTCTCCTGCTGGAAGCTCCGTGAAGCTGCTTTCTCATACCTCCTGTTTGCTGATCTCCAATAGGAGTCCAAGATGGCGGATCTGTGCTGTGGTAGTTGATAGGGGACCTCTGCATGTAGCTCTCCTCGCTCTCTGTTCTCAGTCAGTTTCTTATTCCATTCGGTGATTGGCTGAGTTCTTTATCTCTTCATTGGATGCTTAGGGTTTCAGGATTGACGTGTGACTCTGTTTGATTTAGTTTTTCTGATCTTTGTTGCAGAGGGACGGCCGTGACTATAGTGCCATGTTGCTCCAGTCCTCAAAACATTTTAAAAAGAAGGACAAGATGGCTCCACCAAGTAACTAAAATAAAAAATCAGATGACCTTACAGTAGAAGAAGAATCAGTGGAACTACCTGATACGGAATTCAAAGGACTAATATTTATGGCTCTCCAAGAGGTTAGGAAAGCGATCATGGAAAACACAGACAAAACCAAGGGAAAAATAGACAAAATCATGGAAAATACAGACAAAGCAGTAGAATAATTGAGGAAAATAGTAACAGAACAAAATGTCAAAGTAAATAAACAATTAGAAATCATATAGAAACAGCAACTAGAAATCCAAAAGATAAAAAATAAAATTTCATAAATGGACAACTCAATAGAAGGTAGTAGGAGCAAATTTGAAACAACGGAAAACAGAATTAACATGATTTAAGACAAATTCATGGGTATCAATTTGTTTGAGGAAAAATCAGAGAAAAGTATGAAGAAAAATGAAGAAAACCTAGCAACTATGTGGGACACAATCAAGAACAAAAATTTGCTCATTATTGGAGGTTCAGAACAGGGAGATAAAATGTAAAACATAGCAGTTTGCTGAAGACTTGCTGGCAGAAAATTTCCCAAATATCATGAAAGATGAAAACCTGACCATCCATAAACCTATACAGGAAAGACTCCAAAAGAAAGTCACCAAGACATCATAACCACACTTGCCAAAATCAGAGAAAAAGAGACTCCTGAGAGCAGCTCAAGGAAAACAAAAAGTCACTTACAAAGAGGAAATAATAAGACTAAGCTCTGATTACTTGGAAGAAACCATGCAGGCAAGAAGCCAATGGGATGGCGTATATAAAGCCTTGAAAGAAAGAAAAAAATTAAAAAAAACCGCCAACCAAGACTATGTCCTGCAAAACTCTTTCAAATACAAAGGCAACATTAGGACATTTCCAGATACACAGATATTAAAGGAATTTGTAAAAACAAAATCAAAGTTACAAGTACTGTTAAAGGGAGTCCTTCAGTTGGAGAACCAATAATATTAGACAACAACTGTAGTCTGGGACACAAGACAGCATCAGCCAGATACCAACCTAGGTAAAGAACTCACAATAATGAAACAAAGATAAAAGACTTGAAAAAGGGAAACAGAAGTTACAATCTGTAAATGTTGACAATGTCAAAACAATAAAAGGAGGGAAATATTGTAGGTATAGAACTTTCAAATGGAGAGGAAATCAAGGATATATCGGTAAATAAAAGACTGGTTCAAACTAAGTAAGATAAGAGTCAACTTCAAGGTAACCACAAAGAAAGTTAACAAGCCTATTCATCACAATAAAAAATAAGAACACCATAAAGATTCAGTAAACACAAAATCTATAATAGTGAAAGAAAAGAAAAGAAAATCCATGAACAAAAGGAAATCAGCACAGGAAAACAAGAGCAACAAAGAAAATGTCAGCATCACACACACACACACAAAAAAACCCACAATAATATGGCAGCAATAAACTCATATCTACCGATAATCACACTGGATGTAAATGGCTTAAATGCACCCGTAAAAAGACAGAGAGTGTCAAAATGGATCAAAAATCATGACCCATCAGCCTGTTGTTATAAGAGACACATCTAAGACAGAAAGATATAAGTATATTATAAATTAAAGGATAGGAAAAAAAAACATACAAGCAAACTGTAATCAAAAAAGGGCAGAAGTGGCAATACTAATCTCAGATAAAAGGGACTTTAAGGCAAAATAAACCATAAAAGACAAGGAAGGACATTATATAATGATAAAAGGTACAATCTACCAACAAGACATAACCTTAATAAGTATCTATGCACCCAATGACAGGGCTCCAGAATACATAAAACAAACTCTAACAGCACTGAAAAGAGAAATATTTCCATAATAATAGAAGGAGACTTCAACACACCATTCTTGGTAAAAGACAGAACATCTAGAAACAAACTCAACAATGATACAGAAGATCTAAAGGCTAAAATCAACCAACTTGACCTCACTGACATATATGGAACACTCTAGCCAACAGTAGCAAAGTATAGATTCTTTTCCTACGTGCATGGAACATCCTCCACAACAGACCACATTTTAGGCCACAAAGCAATCCGACATAAAATCCACAACACTGAAATAATACAAAGCTTTCTCTCTGATCACAATGTCATAAAAGTAAAAATCAGTAACAGGAAGATCAAGAAAAAAAATCAATTACATGAAAACTGAATAATACCTTGCTTAGAAACAACTGTGTAATAGGAATCAAAGAGAAAATAAATAAAAAATTCCTAGAATCAAACGAGAATGAAAATATATTATACCAAAATCTTTGTGACACAACAAAGACAGTGCTCAGAGGTAAATTTATGGCAAAAAATGCAGACATTAAAAAAAAATGGGCTAAAATCAAAACAGCCCTACAACTTGAACAACTAGAAATAGAACAGAAAAAGGAGTCCACAACCACCAGAAGAAAGGAAATAATAAAGATAAGAGAAGAAATAAACAGAGAACAGAAAAACAATAGAAAGAATCAACAAGACCAAAAGTTGGTTCTTTTAAAAGATCAACAAAATCAACAAGCCATTGGCAAACTGACAAAAGAAATACAGAAGAGGAAGCAAATAACCCACATAGGAAATGAGACAGGGAACATTACAACAGATCCAACTGAAATTAAAAGGATCATAACAGAATACTATGAAAAATTGTACTAAGACAAATTTGAGAATGTAGCGGAAACGGACAAATTTCTAGAAACTACCTACCTAAAGTAACATAAACTGAGATAGAAACCCTTAACAAGAGATTTAAAAGGTAACAACAACAACAAAAAAAGCCCTGGCCCTAGACAGCTTAACTGGAGAATTCTACTAAACATTCAGAGAGGAGCTCACACTACTGTTTCTCAAATGATGTCAGAGCATAAAACAGGAAGGGGTACATACTACTGAAATCATTCTATGAAGCCAGCATAATCTAATACCAAAGCAAGGCAAAGACACTACAAAAAAAGAAAATAACAGACCAATATCTCTCATGAATATAGATGCAAAAATTCTCAACAAAATTCTAGCCACTGGAATTCAGTAATATATCAAAAAATAATACACCAGGACCAAGTGAGATTCATACCAGATATGCAAGCATGGTCCAATATTAGAAAATCAATCAATGTAATCCACCACATAAATAGAACAAAAGAAAATAATCACATGATCATCTTAATCAACATAGAAAAGCCCGTTTGATAAAATCCAACACCCATTCCTTGCAAAAACAACTCTCAATAAAATAGGAACGGAAGAGAAATTCCTCAACATGATAAAGGGCATCTATACAAAACCAAAGGCCACTATCATTATCAACTGAAAGAGACTGAAAGTATCCCCTCCTGAAAATGGGAACAAGACAAGAATGCCCTTTATTACCATTCCTATTTAAAATTGTGCTGGAAGTCCTGGCTAGAACAATAAGACAAGAAAAAGAAATAAAGGGGGAACAAATTGGAAAGGAAGAAGTAAAACTCTCTCTATTCACAGATGATATGATTGTATACATAGAGAACCAGAAAGATTCTGCAAGAAAACTACTGGAACTAATAGATTCAGCAGAGTAGCAGGATACAAGATCAACATACAAAATTCAGCTAGATTCCTATACACCAACAAGAGCTTCGAAAAGGAAATCAGGAAAACAATACCACTTATAATATCCCCTAAAAACATAAAACACTTAGGAATAAATCTAACCAGGGACATAAAAGACCTATACAAAGAAAACTACACAACACTATTGCAAAAAACCTACATGAATGGAAAAATAGATTATGCTCATGAATACAAGACTCAATGCTATGAAAATATCAGTTCTGCCCAAAGCAATCTACAGATATAATGCAATCTGATCCAAATACCTGCAGCATTCTTTAACAAGATGGAAAAACTATCACCAACTTTATATGGAATAAAAAGAGGCCTCTGATAAGCAAACCAGTATTGAAGAAAAAGAACAAAGTAGGAGGCCTCACACTAGCTGAACTCAGAAACTACTATACAGCCAGGGTGGTTAAAATAGCCTGTTAATGGTACAACAACAGACATATAGAACAATGGAATCAGGAACCCAGATATAAATCCATCCACCTATGGTCAGCTGATCTTTGACAAAGGACCAAAGTCCATAAAATGGGAAAAAGACAGTGTTTTTATTGAATGGTGCTGTAAAAACGGATGTCCATCTGTAAAAAAAAAAAAAAAAAAAAAGAAACGAAACGAAACGGGACACATACCTTACACCATACCCCAAAAAACTATCTCAAAATGGATCAAAGACCTAAATATAAAACCTAAAATGATAAACATCATGGGAGAAAAAATAGGGACAATGCTATATTTCCTAATACATGGCATAAATACAATACAGACCATAACTTATTATACACAAACACCAGAAGATAAACTAGATAACTGGGAACTCCTAAGGATTAAACAGTTACGTTCATCAAAAGACTTCACCAAAAGAGTGAAAAGACAACTTACAGACTGGGAAAAAATTTTTGGCTATGACATATCTGACAAGGGTTTAATCTCTAAAATCTACAGAATACTTCAACACCTCAATAACAAAAAGATGTATAACCCAATTAAAAAATAGACAAAGAACATGAGCAGATATTTCACCAAAGAAGACATTCAGGTGGCTAATAGTCATATGAGGAAATGCTCAAGATCATTAGACATTAGAGAAATGCAAATCAAAACTACAATGAGATAACATCTCACTCCAACATTACTGGCACTAATAAAAAAAAAGAAAATAACAAACGTTGGAGAGGCTGCAAGGAGATCGGAACTCTTATGCATTACTGGTGGAAAAGTAAAATATTACAATCACTATGAAAAATGATATGACACCTCCTTAAAAAGCCAAATATAGAAATACCATATAATCTAGCAATCCCACTCCTAGGAATATATCCTAGAGTAATAACAGCCATCACACAAATAAACATATGCACATCCATGTTCATAGCAGTATTATTCACAATAGTAAAAACATGCAAAAATCTACGTACCCATCAAGAAATGAATGGATAAACAAATTATAGTACATTCACACAGTGGAATGCTACTATGCAACGAAAAAGAACAATGATTAATCTGTGAAACATCTCACAACATGAATGAATCTGGAGGACATTATGCTTACTGAAATAAGTCAATTATAAAAGGACAAATATTGTATGAGTTCGTGATCCTAAAAACCCAAGATAAAGTTTACATACAGCAAAAAAAAATCTTTAATGGCTACGAGAGGAGAGGCGGAGAGGGGAAATCACTAATTAGATAATAGACAAGTGTTAATTTTTGTGAAAGAAAAGACAACACACAGTATAGAAGAAGTCAGCACAACTTGACCAAGGCAAAGCCATAGAGGCTTTCTGTTGTCATTGTTAGGTGTCATAGAGTCAGCTCAGACTCATAGAGACCCCCTGTACAACACAACAAAACACTGCCCAGTTCTCACAATCGTTGCTATCCTTGAGCCCATTGTTACAGCCACTATGTCAATCCACCTTGTAGAGGGTCTACCTCTTTTTTACTGACCCTCTGCTTTACCTAGCATGATGTCCTTCTCCAGGGACTGATCCCTTCTGATAATATGTCCAAAGTATGTGAGGTGAAGTCTTGCCATCCTTACTTCTAAGGAGCATTCTGGCCCTACTTCTTCCAAGATACATCTATTTGTTCTTTAGGCAGTCCATGGTATATTAAATATTCTCCCCCCACAATATAATTCAAAGACCTCAATTCTTTCTCGGTCTTGCTTATTCATCGTCCAGCTTTTTAAAGTATATGAGGCGACTGAAACATCATGGCTTGGGTCAGGAGCACCTCATTCCTTAAAGTGACATCTTTGCTTTTTAACACTTTAAAAGAGGTCTCTTGCAGCAGATTTGCCCAACGCAATGCTGCATTTGATGTCTTGATTGCTGCTTTCATGGGTGTTGATGGTGGATCTAAGTAAAATGGAATCCTTGACAAATTTTCTCTGTTTATTATGGTGTTTATTATTATTGAACCAGTTGTAAGGATTTTTGTTTTCTATATGTTGAGATGTAACCCATACTGAAGGCTGTAGTCTTTGGTCTTCATCAGTAAATGCTTTAAGTCCTCTTGAATTTCAGCAAACAAGGTTGTGTCATCTGCATAACACAGGCTGTTAATGAGTCTTCCTCCAATTCTGATGCCCCGTTCTTCATATAGTCCAGTTTTTCGGATTATTTTCTCAGCATACAGATTGAATAGGTACAGTAAAAGGATACAACCTTGATGAACACCTTTCTTGAATTTAAGCCACTCAGTATTCCCTTGTTCTGTTCAAATGACTGCCTCTTGATCTATGTACAGGTTCCTCATGAGCACAATTAAGTGTTCCGGAATTCTCATACTTCACAATTTGTTATGATGCACACAGTCGAATGTCTTTGCATAGTCAATAAAACACAGGTAAACATCTTTCTGGCATTCTCTGCTTTCAGCCAGGATCTACCTGGCATCAAAAATGATATTCCTCTGTCATGGTTTGAATTATGTCCCCCCAAAAATGTGTGTATCAATTTGGCTAGGCCATGATTCCTGGTACTGTGTGATTTTCCTGTATGTTGTAAACCTGCCTCTATGATGTTAATGAGGGAGGATGGGTGGCAGTTTGTTAGTAAGGCACTAACTGATCTACAAGACTGGATTGTGTCCTGAGGCAATCTCTTGAGATATAAAAGACAGATGTGAGCAGTGAGACGGGGGACCTCATACCATCAAGAAAGCAGTGCTGGGAGCAGAGCGCGTCCTTTGGACCAGGGTCCCTGCGCCAAGAAGCTCCTAGGCTGGGGAAACATTGATGAGAAGGCTGACAGAGAGAAAAACTTCTCTTCATTAAAACCATCCACTTGTGGTATTTCTGTTGTAGCAATACTAGATGACTAAGACACCCTCGTTCTAGGTACTCTTCTGAATCTGGCTTGAATTTCTGTTACTTCCCTGTCCATGCACAGCTGAAGTCACTTTTGAATGATCTTCAGAGAAAACTTTACTTGCATGTGATATTAATGATATAGTTAGATAATTTTGGCATTCTCTCAGATCACCTTTTCTTTAGAATAGGCATAAATATGGATCTCTTCCAACTGATTGGCCAAGTAGCTGTCTTCTAAATTTCTTGGCATAGACAAGTGAGCACTTCCAGCATTGCATGCATTCGTTGAAACATCTCCATTGGTATTCCATCAATTCTTGGAGGCTTGTTTTTTGCCAATGCCTTCAGTGCAGCTTGGAACTCTTCCTTCAGTGCCATTGGCTCCTGATCATATGCTACCTCCTGAAATGGTTGAATGTTGACAAATTCTTTTTGGTATAGTGACTCTGTGTTTTCCTTCCATCTTCTTTTGTTTTTTTCTAACCATTCCACACTTTATTAATTACACAAAAGAAATGAAAGCATGTGTTCATGCAAAATTTTGTACATGGACATTCACAGACGCTTTAATCATAATAGTCAAAAGATAAAACTAACCCAGATGTCCATTAGCAGGTGAATGGATAAACAACGGAATACTTATTTAGCAAAAAAAAAAAAAAAAAGAGGGAACTATTGATATACTCTACAACATGTGTGGGGAGCCCTGGTGTTGCGGTGGCCAAGGTGCTCGACTACTAATCGAAAAGTAGGCAGTTGGAAACCACTAGCCACTCCGTGGGAGAAAGATGTGGCAGGGGGTTAGAATTACTGATCTCTCAGCCAGCAGCCAAGGTTTTAACCACTTTGGCACCAGCGCTCCTCACACCGCTCATAAGAACAACAAAAAGCTTAGAATTGGAGTATTTTTTAAAACCATAAAGCTGAGCCTGAAGAAAATAGGGAAGAATGAGAGAACAAGCTAGAATCTGGCCTACTAGGAAAAAATGAATCTCAAGCAAATTACCAGAAATCAGTAATGAAGAAACCTGTATTTTCACACAGTACATAACCTGTTACCCCGCTGCAGTTGAGTCTATTCCAACTCATAGCTACCTTATAGGACAGAGCAGAACTACCTTATAGGGTTTCAAAGGAGTGGCTGGTAGACTCCAACTGCTGACCTTTTGGTTAGCAGCCATAGCTCAATCACTGTGCCACCAGAGTGCCACAATTATATTAGAAACTGATAATTAAAAACCCCTCTAAATACCCTTCCATTGCCTATTAAAAACATGCCCAAAAATCCTCCACTGATAAATGGAAGACATAAAAGGTACATTGTTGTTGTTGTTAGATGCCATCGAGTCACCTCCGACCCATAGCGATGCCACACACAACAGAATAAAACACTGCCTGGTCCTGCACCATCCTCACAATCACTGCCATGCTTTAAACCCATCGTTGCAGTCACTGCATCAATCTGTCTCATTGAGGGTGCTCTTCTCCTTTGCTGACCCTCCACTTTGCCAAGCATGATGTTCTTCTCCACGGACTGGTCCCTCCCAAAAACACGTCCAAAGCACGTGAGATGCAGTCTTGCCATCCTTGCTTCCAAGGAGTATTCTGGCTGTACTTCTTCCAAGACAGACTGGTTCATTCCTTGGCAGTCCGTGGTACATTCAACACTCCTAACCAACACCAAAATTCAAAGCTCTACAAAACAACATTTAGAACTGAGTCACAAGGAAACCATCATGTATTAAAACTTGTGTGATGTAAGTAAAATTCTACTTGGAGAATCTTTTACAGCATTCAGACTTTATATTAAAAAATAATAAAAGCTCCAAAGCAATCTGTAAGTTCAGTGCTATCTCCATAAAAAATTCCAACAGCCTTATTTACAAAAATAGAAAAGCCAATTCTCAAATTTACATGCAAGGGCAAAGGACTCTAAAGAACTAAAGAAATATTGAAGAATAAACTAGGAGGACTCACACTTTCTCATTTCAAAACATACTATAAAGTCACAGTAATTAACAAAGCCTGGTACTGCTATAAATAACACACATATAAACCAAGGGAATAGAATTGAGAAACCAAAAATAAATCCATTCATCTATGGTCAGCTGATTCTCTGCAAGGACACAGATAGGTTGAACATGAAACGATGGAAAAATATTCAATGCAACTAATAACCAAAAGACAGCTAGTGTGGACTTCCGGCAAAATGGCACTCTAGGCAGAAGCACCATGCTGTCCCTCCACAGCAAAGATCCGAAAAACTAAGCCAAACAGAGAAAACAGCAATCCTGAAACCCTAAAACATCAAATTAAGAGATAAAGAACTCAGCCAAGGTCCAAATGGAGTGAGAAAACTGACAGAGAACTGAGAGTGAGGAGAGATTCATGCAGGGGTCCCCTATCAGCTAACACAGTGCGGATCTGCCATCTTGCACTCCTATCAGAGACCAGCAAATAGGGAGTATGAGAAAGCAGCTTTACGGAACTTCCAGCAGGAGACAACACAACCGGTAATTCACGCAATATGCTTTCCCACCCTCCACCCCTCTTCACCACCACTTGGCATCCTTTACTTCCCGTGGCCACAGTCTCTGGTGAGGGAAGCACCGGCTGCTTGGATTCCATCTGCCCATGCTGGCCGGCTCCCTGACTGCCATTTATTGGCTGCTGGTGTTGCTTTTTTCTGCTTCTTTTGATTTCTTCCTTACCTCTCACCACCTTCCCCCCTTTCACTCAAAAACCTGTCTCTGTGCTCCATCTTTGTTTCTTCCTGAGGGGCTGCAGAGCTCCGTTTGAGTGTGGAACTGCTTCCCAGTCTGTGCTGCCATGCTGGTGGGGTATCGGGGCTTTTGTTTGTTTGTTTTGAATTGTTTGTTTTCTTTTCCTTTTATCGAGTTGGGAGCCCATTCTGGCCAGGCAGGGCTGCACGGCTTCAGAACTGCCCCCTTGGCTTGCGCAGATGCACAGAAGGATCTCTGAGAGCGTTTCTTTATTCGTGGGGTATTCTTTCTTTTCTGTTTTTTGGGGGGCTTTTCTTGTTCTTTTTTTTTTTAATTTGTTTTGATTTCTTTTCCCTCTTTTTCCTTTTTTGTCTTTCTTCAGTACTCAGCTTCTTGTCTCTCTATACCGTCCTTCTCTTTCTGTTCCCTGAATACCTGGCTCTGAGTACTTCTATGTCTTCTAAACAGGCTGTACTGCAGCTCCTGAGAAAAAATTCACCAGACCTCATCACCACATCAATGGGATCCTTGGGAGCTTTGCTGTTGTTTTTCCTTTCTAATTTTTATTTATTCATTCTTTTCTTTTCTTTTTCTTCCCCTTTTTGTTTTTCTCCATTTCATAGTTTCTCATCTCTCCACTCCAATGGCAAACTCCCCTAACATGCTTTTTTGTTTGTTTGTATGTTTTTGGCTCCTGTTCCTCTGTCCTCTCTCCCATATTCATCTTAGCTCCACACATAACAATCTCCCCCCTCCACCCTGTCTACCTTTACCTTGTGCTTAACATCACACCACCAAGCAGAACAGGCACAGCTTACTGTAACCTTCCCTGCTCTGATTGCCGAACTGCCCTGGTGGCTGTAGGAAGTGCCACAAAAAACCCATTGCAGTAACTCCTCTTCAGCTGGACCTGCCATGATGTACCATATCTGAGCATCTGACCTGGACAATTGGAGAAGGAGGCAAAAGGTATCATGCCCACAGATGAGCAAACAACAAAGAACACTTAGCCTGCCTGCTCAGACATAGCCAAATTTAAAAAAAAAAAAAGGATGAAACAAACAAATCTACAATCAATAAATGAGAAAAAAAACTACTGAATGCCTCGAAGACAGCAGACAATATCAAAACATTTACACAAACAGGACAGGATGGTTCCAGTAGGCGTCCAATAAAAAACACCAGATGACTTTCCAGTGGAAGAAAAGGCACTAGAACTACCTGATAGGGAATTCAAATCTCTAATACTGAGAATTATCCAAGAGTTGAACAAAAAGCAGTCAAAAATGAGGGAAAAATAGACAAATTCATGGAAAATACAGACAAAAAATAGTAGAATTCAGGAAAATACTACAGGAAAAAAATACCAAAATAAATACACAACTAGAAATTATATAAAAACAACAATTAGAAATCCAAAAGATAAACAACAAGATTTCAGAAATGGATGGTGTCATAGAAGGGCTGAGGAGCAGATCTGAAACGGTGGAAGAGAGATCAGTGGAATTGAAGACAAACACCTGGGTACAATTCTGTTTGAGGAAAACTCAGAAAAAAGAACAAAGAAAAATGAAGAGACCCTGAGAATTATATGGGATACAATCAAAAGCAAAAATCTGCTAGTTATTGGAGTTCCAGATCACAGGGAGAAAACAGAAAACACAGAGAGGATCATTGAAGAACTGCTGACAGAAAAAGTCCCCAATATCATGAAAAATGAAAAGCTGGCCATCCTTGAAGCTCAAGGAACTCCATATAGGATAGACCCCAAAAGAAAATCACCAAGGCATATCATAATCACACTCGCCAATACCAAAGACAAACAAAGAATCCTGAGAGCAGCTCATGAAAAACAAGAAGTCACATACACAAGAGAAACAAAAATACTAAGCTCAGATTATTAGACAGAAACCATGCAGGCAAGAAGGCAATGGGATGACATATATAAAACCTTGAAAGAAAAAAATTGCCAGCCAAGAATAATATATCCTGCAAAACTATCATTCAAATATGATGGTTAAATTAGGTCATCTCCAGATAAACAGAAATTAAGTGAATATGTAAAAAAACAAACCAAACTTACAAGAATTATTAAAGGGAGTCCTTCCATCTGAGAAAAACTTCAGCCTACAGGCTGAATATAGGACATAGGATCATATCAGCCAGATACCAATCTAGGAAATGAACTCTCAAGGACTATCCAAAACCAAAAGAAATACAACAGGGAATGAGAGCAGTTAATCGGTAAATGACAACAACATCAGAACAATAAAAGAGGGAATAGACGGTGTAGGTATAGAACCTTCTAATAGAGAGGAAGGCAGGGCGATACCAGCTAATAATAGACTGCTTCAAACTTAGAAAGATAAGGGTAAATTTCAC